>NC_057806.1:117515915-117699036 GCF_018294505.1 Triticum aestivum
GGCCACACCATCTCCCCCGCGCTCGCCTCCGCCACCTGACATCGCCCGCGGACAGTCGCACCCGGCCAACCCCGCGGTGCTCGCGCCCTCACCGCCCCGACGCTTGCCGAGTGCGCACGCGCGTTCCCCGCGCCTGTTGCGGCCTCCGTCCGCACACGCCCGCCCTCGCGCGTGGCCTCGCCTTGCTGCTTCTCCCCATCGCCTGTGCGCGCGTGCCCGCCGTGGCCACGTTCGGCCACCGCCGACCCTGCACTGCACCGGCACGGCCGCCGCTGTTCCCGGCCGCGCCCCTGCCCGCGAGCCTGCTGATGCTACTCCCGTACCGGATGTTGCTGCTCTGCATCACTGCACCCGCGACACGCCCGCCTCGCCATGCCGCTGCGGCCCTCCAACCGCACGCACACGCGCCCCCTCTTGACTACTCGCCGGAGGCCACCCGCTGCACCGTGCTGTGCATCCCGCCATAGGCGCGCCACCGCCCTGCTGCTCCCTGCCGCAACCACCTCCGTCGCCGCGGCCATCCCACCTCCGCTGCCTCCCCTAGCTCTGGCCGGTGCCGGCGCCGACGTGCGTCGGGCCTGCTCAGTGCCCCTTGGGCACCCATTCGTTTGGGCGTCCGCACCACCGCCCGTTTACATCGCGCCTGCAAAGGCCCCTGTGCCTATGACGAACGGGCCCATGCCCCAGAACGAAAACGTTTAAAAAAATAAGAAAATTAATAAAAAAATAAGTAAAACTATTAATTTATTAAACAATTAATTAACTTAATTAATTTTGATTAATAAAACTAATCAATTAACTAACTAATTAAACTGTTAGTTAATTAATTAATTAGTCGATGACAGTGGGTCCCACCCCCTTAATTAATCCTGATTAGGATAATTAATGTGTTTAATTAAAATGGGTCACTGACAGGTGGGACCCACCTGTCAGGTTGACCAGGTCAACTGCTAACGTCAGCAAACCGTAGCTCGGATAAAAAAACTTTGTACATGAAAGTTGCTCAGAACGACGAGACGAATCCGAATACGCAGCCCGTTCATCCGCCATGCATCCCTAGCATAGTGAACATGCAACTTTCCCCCTCTGGTTCATCTGTCCGAAAACACGAAACACCGGGGATATTATCCCGGATGTTTCCCCCCTTCACCGGTACCACCTCTTACCGCATTAGGGCACCCCTAGCACCGCTACTTGTCATGTCATGCATCGCTATGCATCTGTTTGCTTAATATTTAATGTTTCTCCCCCCTCTTCTCTCGCTAGACACCGAGACCAACGCCGTTGCTACCCAGTACGACTACGGTGTCGACGGCCCCTCTCTCTTGCCAGAGCAACCAGGCACCCCCCCTTGATCACCAGATATCGCCTACTCTTCTCTATACTGCTTGCATTAAAGTAGTGTAGCATGTTACTGCTTTCCGTTAATCCTATTCTAATGCATAGCCTGTCATTGTTGCTCCAGCTGTTGATACCTTACCTACAATCCTAAATGCTTAGTATACGATGCTAGTTTATCATCAATGGCCCTACATTCTTGTCAGTCTGCCATGCTATAGTACCGGGTCGTGATCACTTGGGAGGTGATCACGGGTATATACTTATACATCATATATGATACTTGTGGTGACTAAAGACGGGTCGGCTCGAAGAGTACCCGCGAGTGATTCATGGATTGGGTCCGAAAGGACGTTTGTCCCGACGGCCCTCTGAGTGGATCTTTGTGGCAGAGCGACATGGTAGGTTGAGACCACATAGGAGAGAGGTGGGCCTGGCCCTGGTCAGCGTCCATGGTTATTTCAAAATAACATGCTTAACGAGATCTTGGTATTTGATATGAGTCTGGCTACTGGCCTGTACACACTAACAACTACGCAGGAACAATTATGGGCACTCGACGTCGTGGTATCAGCTGAAGCCTTCGTGATGTCAGCAAGTGAGCGGCATGCGCTGGGTTGGACTGGAATGCCTGCTCTTGTATAAGGGAGGCTAGGTCTGCTCGCCGGCCGCGTTCGCAATGTGCAGGTGTGCAATGGGCGATGGGCCCAGACCCCTGCGCCATAGGATTTAGACCGGCTTGCTGACCTCTCTGTTGTGCCTAGGTAGGGCTGCGACGTGTTGATCTTCCGAGGCCGGGCATGACCCAGGAAAGTGTGTCCGGACAAAGGGGATCGAGCGTGTTGGGAAATGTGGTGCACCCCTATAGGGAACTTAATCTATTCGAATAGCTGTGATCTTCGGTAACATGACGACTTGGAGTTGTACCTTGACGTTATGACAATTAGAACTGGTTACTTAATAAAACACACCCTTCCAAGTGCCAGATACAACTCGGTGATCGCTCTCTAACAGGGCGACTAGGGGAGGATCGCCGGGTAGGATTATGCTACACGATGCTACTTGGTGAACTTACAATCTACTCTCTTTTACATGCTGGAAGATGGAGGTGGCTAGAAGCGTAGTCTTCGATAGGACTAGCTATCCCCCTCTTGTTCTGGCATTCTGCAGTTCAGTCCACATATGATACCTTTATTCCATTTGATCCCAGTGCATACATTTGTAGTGTAGCTCCTTGCTTGCGAGTACTTTGGATGAGTACTCACGGTTGCTTTGCTCCCTCTTTTCCCCCTTTCTATACCCGTTTGGTGGGACTAGACGATGGAGTCTAGGAGCCAGACGCCACTGTCGATGATGACTACTACTACTCGGGAGGTTCCTACTACTACGTGCAGCCCGCTGACGACGACCAGGAGTAGTTTGGGAGGATCCCAGGCAGGAGGCCTGCGCCTCTTTCAATCTGTATCCCAGTTTGTGCTAGCCTTCTTAAGGCAAACTTGTTTAACTTATGTCTGTACTCAGATATTGTTGCTTCCGCTGACTCGTCTATGATCGAGCTCTTGTATTCGAGCCCTCGAGGCCCCGAGCTTGTAATATGATGCTTGTATGACTTATTTTTTATTTGTAGAGTTGTGTTGTGATATCTTCCCGTGAGTCCCTGATCTTGATCGTACACGTTTGCGTGTATGATTAGTGTACGATTGAATTGGGGGCGTCACAAGTTGTTTTACTCGATAGAGGGGATCATAACGAAGAAGTGGGCGTTGGTTTCGTTGGATTCTGACTAACGAGCAAAAACTTGTGCTAGTTGGAAACAGAGGGACTAATCTGCGAAAAAATTATTCACAAACGGGTCCTTGGCAATAAAATAAAATAAAAAGTCTAACGAGCGAACGCTCGCTACGGAACCCTAACAAAAGAACAGTTCGCTAGAAAGAGCTAGGGACAAACAGTTCGTTAAAAAGAACTAACGAACAAACGTTCGTTAGATTAGGAAAACAGTGAACGCGTAAATGTCGTCAGATCTCAATCCGATGGACAGGATCGAGGCTAGGGTTTACCGCGGCGGCGGCGAACTCCGGCAAGGCTGACAGTGGCGTCTGTGAGCGGGCAGGTGGCTCCGGTTGTCGGGAAAGGCGGCGAAGAGCTCGGGGAGGTGCGGCGCGGAGCGGCGCGTCTGATGGTGGCGTCGCCGTCGGTTGGGGGCGGCGGGACAGTGCAGGGCGACGGCGGCAAAGCTCGTCATCGGCGGCGGCGGTTGCAGCGAGATGCGGCTGCGAGGAGGAGAGGGGGTTCGGGGCGGCGGATATATAGGAGGAGGGGAGGCGCGGTGGCGTGGGGGAGGGGGCAGAGGAGGCCAGGGCGGATACGGCCGTCGAGGTCGGCAGCGGTGTCGTGGCAGCTCGGGACTCTGTCCCAAGCTTGGGGACGAGCGGGTGGGCGTGTCGAGCCGGCTGGGCCGCTGCCTGGCTGGCTGGCTAGGCCGGCCTGGTCCGGTCGGTCTAGAAGTTTTTTTAACACAGACAAACAACAATTTTTTTATTATATAGGTATGTAATATATCCAAATTTTTAGAAAAAGATTTTCTACAACCTGAACATTTTTTTAGTGTCAAATAAAATCCACAAAAATTAAAACAAACAAACAGTGCTACTGCAGCAATAAAACCTCAGTAAAAAATCATTTTAAAAATCACAAAATAAATTCAAATTTATTTCTCTGCAATTTTCTAATGTAGGGAATCATTTTACCCTAATTTCCTTATATTTTATTTTTGGAGAAAAATAATTTGAATAGAATCCAAATAACTCCAAATTGAAAATAATCTCAAAGGGACTTTAAATTTTGATTCTTTTAAACTTCCAACTCATATTTCATATGATTTGAAGAAGTCATTTTATCTTCTCTCATGAAAATCATTGAGTTTCTTAAAGTTTCTGAATTAGAAAATATTTAAATAAAATTCAAATCTGTTCGAAACCCTTTTCATTTATTTAAATGGAAGAAGTCATGTCATTTTCTCTCTAGGGTTTTGTGATGAAATAAATTTGAATTCTTGGAGATCAAAAAGCAAAGTGAAAGTTTTGGGAAGTCATTTTATTCCCTCTCATTTAACTTTCAAAAAGTTTCGAATTGCACTCAATTTCACACAAGCAACCACACCACAATCAAACAATCAATCAAATCTATTTATTTAATATTACATTCCAAAATTTAGAAGTTTGGGATGTTACAAACCTACCACCCTTAAAATGAATCTCGTCCTCGAGATTCAGAGAGGCTAGCAAGAAATAGGTTAGGTTTGGGGTCTTCTCAAAATCCCTCGGTCGTCTCCGGGGTCTCGGGTGCTACCACCCTTAGAAGCATTGTTACGGTTCCATCAAAACTCATATACTCCATCCTCATTGTTGGCAGTGTCGATCTTGTCAGATCTTTAGGATAATTCCTTCTCGGGGCTCTTCTGGTAGTGGCTTAACCTTTTCCTAAATTCTTGTGTCCTTTCATCTTGGTAAGGTTCTTCCGAGACTTGTTCTTCTTAGCTGACGGGTCTAGCGCCAATACTAAACAACTATCGATATCTCATGGTGGTCAACAATTTATGGTTTCTCCTGCAGGAAATGGGTCTGGGCTTCATTTTCGCTGTATGGCCTACGGTTGGCAACAACTGCCTTGTACAAGGGAAAATTGTCATACCATTCTAAGGTTCAAACAAGGTTTTGATCGTCGTCGCTCTACTATGGGTAAGTCACTCAGATTTACCATCCCATATAGCAAGGCGAATAATAAGAGTAAGTCGGTATGGTGATCAATCCACCCCGCACCCAAATCATTACCTTGTACATGGTTTAGCGAATCTCGCATTCTAACACTCGGTCATCCTCACAAGCATTGTAGAATTTCTCTTGTCGACGAACTAAGTTCAGATAAATCCATTGATTCTGCTAGCCAAATCAAACATCTATCATTCCTTCATGACTCTCAGGTTTTGCGTTAGTCCTATAAGATTGTCTGTTGGTAAAGTCATAACTTCTTCCAGGGTTTTTCCTTCAGCAAGAGTGTGCTTGCTTCTTGGTAGGTCCTGAAGCCTGTGGGTTATGGCCCATCAGATCACTTGTAAACCTTGAACTCATCACCGGGGCAACTACTCGTTATTCCAACATCCAGCTTCCTAGCATTCTTAATTCCATCCAATTATACTGTCTCTCTTCCTTCTATTGATACCAAACTAAGACGTGATTACTCAGACTCATCATGGAGTTACAATTGCTCCATATTACCAACATTATACCTCCTTTATATCCAATAGTACTTCATCCCTTCATACTCTTGGGATATCCCCACATATCGAGACAAAACTGGTACTTATTTTGTCCGAAGTCCACTCCATGGAATGCCATTTTCATTTCCAGGGGTCAAGTGTCCTCATAGGGTACTACCACCCTTGAAATGCACAATTTATCCATAGACCATATTTCTCATATCCTCGAAAAATGGTCAAAGTCTTTCTTCATAGAATAACAACTCGTAAGCATCCAAATCAGTACCAACGATGCTAACTTTATTGATTCTCATATTCTTACAATCTCCTGCATTTCCATTACATGCATCAACTCAACACCTCAATATAAAAGAAATGTTCCCACTACTACTATATTTCTCACAGACTCCACTATTTAATGCTAATATCCTCATTGGGACAATCTCTGGCAAAGTGCCCTGCTTCGTTACAGTGAAAACATATTACTTCTGACAAGTCTCGTGGTTTCCTTGTAATTACATAGCCTCCTTGGGTCCTCGGCTTCCTTTTTGGGCAACCGCTGAAGTAGTGCCCTGACTCCTTGCACCTGAAATAGTTGATATGACTCAGGTCCTTCCTGGAGTCCAATCTATTTCTCTTCCTGGACTTTTCCGTTCCAAACAGGGCTTCTAGTTCCCGTGGGTCATACTCTACTTCCTCCGTTGGGAATTTTACTAGGTCCCCATTCAGACAATTTTGGGAGATGTGTCCTTCTTCTCCACATGAATAGCATTACTTGGTGTAGGGTTTAATTGGGTCTTCTTTGGGTGTGTGCTCCACCTCTTACTTCATCACAGGTTCTTCTAAAATTTCCATGAGGGCTCCTTTAATTGCTTCTTTCTTCTATTGTATGGTTCTTTGTACCATGGGGGTAAATGTGACACTGAGCAGGGTAGTGGGTAGTCCCTTCACACAAGAAACAAGTTACCTGCCTAGTGGGGCATTCTTCCTCTGGGTGACTTTCTTAACAATGAGGGCATTCATCCCTGTGTTCCTTAGGGTTGTGTCCTATTTCTCCACAGAGCTTGCATGCACAAGGCTTCTTCATGTCATTTCCATAAGGCTTCAATTTCTAGGACACAAGACGAGACTTTTTCAGAGTCCACTTAAATTCCTTGCAAGTGGTTACTCTTTGCCATCCATTGATGGTTTGGTACATCCTCCACCAAGTAGCATCACCTCTTTCAAAGTACTGAAGAGCATGCAGGGTCATATCCTTTCCGGCTATAGTGTTATTCTTCACGTGATCCTCCATGTTCTGAATCCATCGGCCCGTCTCCAATTGACTTATCGGTCTCAGAAATGTGAGTTCATCTCCATTCATCCTCTATTGAGTCCAGGGTTTGGGGTGAGATAAGAGAGATAGAGAGGGATACACACAATGCAAACAATAGTTTTGAAGAGACAGATTTTATTTTGTGGCTGTTGGGAAAACATCAAACAAATGACAGCTCACAATCGCCGCATCTAACATAGCTATATAACAGGGGTTTGGTCTTCTAAAGGTCAAATAAATATTCAAAGTCGCCAAACTCTTCAAGTCTTGTTCAAGTCTCAGATGGCCTCTTCCGATCGTGTTTGTCCTTCTCAAGTTCTTTTGCCAGATCCTCTCTGTTGACAAAAAGTTTCTGGTGACGTCCTTTAATATTTTGGAGTTGCATTCCAAACTTCTGTGTTTCAACATCCTTGGCATGAACCTTGGTCCTACTGTCCTTCAGTTACTGACGAATCTCCAGTGTCTCAAGGTTTTGCTCCACCAGCTTGGCTACTTTCAGCTTCTGGGTCCTGAGTTTTCACGAAATGCTTCCTTGTCAAATATGACTTCCTAGAGGTCCATCAAATTCTTGATGTAATACTCCAGATCCTAGCGATACACCAGCTAAGGTTAAAACTTCATCTTTTGCTGACAAATGCTCCATCATCCTTCTACCATCCAATCCTTCCGAAGAAATGCATGCTTAACTCAGCTCAGTGACAATAGCAGGAGCGGGCGATAACATCATGGATAGCCGTGCTTATGCCCATGTCTTTGCCATGAGCTGTCATTTCATAGTTGATATCTCCTGCCTTTTGGTTTTCTTGACAAAAAAATTGAGTTTTAACTCTCCATGTTCCAGTCTTTCTCCGACACACCTTGATCTTGGGTATTGGCAGTTTCAATAGTCTGACTAATTCCATACGGGTAACTTTCCTAGGTCATACCACTATGGAAATTCTTCAGAGCCTTCAAATTCTCCTAGTCTTCGGAGTCTTCAACGGTTGTAGTATCCATTGTTATAATGCATGGTAAAATCCTCTTCATTCCGAAGTGGTCTTCGTTGTCTGATATCTTGTACTACTTGGAGTGGTCTCATCAGTCGAATCTTCGTGTGGTCAAAGGGGAAAGGGAGGTATAGTCTAACTAAAAGGGAATATTTGAATAAGTTCATAAGAGAGGTAAATGATCCTTTTGAAAATAAAGTTTTAGAGAAAATCTTTCCTATGGGCTTGCCAGTTTCTAGGGTCACGTCCTACAATCAACATGTGCTCTGATACCATCTTGTAGCGACCCGACCCGAATGGATCAAGTCTCTGTCCTTAAGTGTCATCCCTGGATCTGTATGTGCTACCTCTTTTAGCACTGCGTTGGTTTTCCCCGAAGAGGAAGGGATGATGCAGCAAAGTAGCGTAAGTATTTCCCTCAGTTTTTGAGAACCAAGGTATCAATCCAGTAGGAGGCTATGCGCGAGTCCCTCACACCTGCACAAAACAAATAAATCCTCGCAACCAACGCAAATAGGGGTTGTCAATCCCTATAGGGCCACTTACGAGAGTGAGATCTGATAGATATGATAATATAATATTTTTGGTATTTTTATGATAAAGATGCAAAGTAAAATAAAGGCAAAGTAAATAGCAAAGTAAATTACTAAGTAGTAGGAGATCAATATGATAAAGATAGACCCGGGGGGCATAGGTTTCACTAGTGGCTTCTCTCGAGAGCATAAGTATTCTACGGTGGGTGAACAAATTACTGTTGAGCAATTGACAAAATTGAGCATAGTTATGAGAATATCTAGGTATGATCATGTATATAGGCATCACGTCCGAGACAATTAGACCGACTCCTGCCTGCATCTACTACTATTACTCCACTCATCGACCGCTATCCAGCATACATCTAGAGTATTAAGTTAAAAACAGAGTAACGCCTTAAGCAAGATGACATGATGTAGAGGGATAGACTCATGCAATAAGAAGAAAACCCCATCTTGTTATCCTCGATGGCAACAATACAATACGTGCCTTGCTGCCCTTACTGTCACCGGGAAAGGACACCGCAAGATTGAACCCAAAGCTAAGCACTTCTCCCATTGCAAGAAAGATCAGTCTAGTAGGCCAAACCAAATTGATAATTCGAAGAGTTGCAAAGATAATGAATCATACATAAAAGAATTCAGAGAAGATTCAAATATTACTCATGGATAGACTTGATCATAAACCCACAATTCATCGGTCTCAACAAACACACCGCAAAAAGAAGATTACATCGAATAGATCTCCACAAGAGAGGGGGAGAACATTGTATTGAGATCCAAAAAGAGAGAAGAAGCCATCTAGCTACTAACTATGGACCCGTAGGTCTGAGGTAAACTACTCACACTTCATCGGAGGGGCTATGGTGTTGATGTAGAAGCCCTCCGTGATTGATGCCCCCTCTGGCGAAGCTCCGAAACAGGCCCCAAGATGGGATCTCGTGGATACAGAAAGTTACGTTGGTGGAATTAGGATTTTGGCTCCGTCTCTGATCGTTTGGGGGTACGTGGGTATATATAGGAGGAAGAAGTACATCGGTGGAGCAATAGGGGGCCCATGAGGGTGGACGACGCGCTTGTGGGGGTAGGTGCGCCCCCTACCTCGTGGCCTCCTGTTACGTGGCTTGACGTAGGGTCCAAGTCTCCTGAGTTGTATTCAATGAGAAAATCACGTTCCCGAAGGTTTCATTCCGTTTGGACTCCGTTTGTATTCCTTTTCTTTGAAACCCTAAAACAGGAAAAAACATCAATTTTGGGTTAGGCCTCCGGTTAATATGTTAGTCCCAAAAATAATATAAAACTGGATAATAAAGCCTAATAATCTCCAAAACAGTAGATAATATAGCATGGAGCAATCAAAAATTATAGATACGTTGGAGACGTATCAAGCATCCCCAAGCTTAATTCCTGCTCATCCTCGAGTAGGTAAATGATAAAAACAGAATTTTTGATGCGAAGTGCTACTTGGCATAATTTTAATGTAATTCTTCTTAATTGTGGTATGAATATTCAGATCCGAAAGATTCAAGACAAAAGTTCATATTGACATAAAAATGATAATACTTCAAGCATACTATCTAAGCAATTATGTCTTCTCAAAATAACATGGCCAAAGAAAGTTCATCCCTACAAAATCATATGGTTTAGTCATGTTTCATTTTCGTCACACAAGAGTGGTATCAACATGCACAACCCCGATGACAAGCCAAGCAATTGTTTCATACTTTAGTAATATCAAACCTATAAACTTTCACGCAATATATGAGCGCGAGCCATGGACATAGCACTATAGGTGGAATAGAATATAATGAGGGGGTTATGTGGAGAAGACAAAAAAGGAGAAAGTCTCACATCAACGAGGCTAATCAATGGGCTATGGAGATACCCACCGATTGATGTTAATGCAAGGAGTAGGAATTGCCATGCAACAGATGCACTAGAGCTATAAATGTATGAAAGCTCAACAAAAGAAACTAGTGGGTGTGCATCCAACTTGCTTGCTCACGAAGACCTAGGGCACTTGAGGAGGCCCATTGTTGGAATATACAAGCCAAGTTCTATAATGAAAGATTCCCACTAGTATATGAAAGTGATAACATGAGAGACTCTCTACTATGAAGATCATGCTGCTACTTTGAAGCACAAGTGTGGCAAAGGATAGTAACATTGTCCCTACTCTCTTTTTCTCTCATTTTATTTTTTCTTTGGGTCTTTTCTTTTTTATGGCCTTTCTCTCTTTTTTTTGGGCCTTCTCTTTTTTTGGGCCTTATCTTTTTATTTATTTATTCCTTACTTGGGACAATGCTCTAAAAAATGATGATCATCACACTTCTATTTATTTACAACTCAATGATTACAACTCGATACTAGAACAAAGATGACTCTATATGAATGCCTCCGATGGTGTACCGGGATATGCAATGGACCAAGAGTGACATGTATGAAAGAATTATGAACGGTGGCTTTGCCACAATACTATGTCAACTACATGACCATGCTAATCAATATGACAATGATGAATGTGTCATGATGAACGGAATGATGGAAAGTTGCATGGCAATATATCTCGAAATGGCTATGGAAATGCCATAATAGGTAGGTATGGTGGCTGTTTTGAGGAAGATATAAGGAGGTTTATGTGTGTACGAGCGTATCATATCACGGGGTTTGGATGCACCGACGAAGTTTGCACCAACTCTCAATGTGAGAAAGGGGCAATGCAAGGTACCGAAGAGGCTAGCAAGGATGGAAGGGTGAGAGTGCGTATAATCCATGTACTCAACATTAGTCATAAAGAACTCACATACTTATTGCAAAAATCTACAAGTCATCAAAAACCTCGGTACTACGCGCATGCTCCTAGGGGGATAGATTGGTAGGAAAAGACCATCACTCGTCCCCGACCACCACTCATAAGGAAGACAATCAAATAATACCTCATGTTTCAAATTTGTTGCATAACGTTTGCCATACGTGCATGCTACGGGACTTGCAAACCTCAACACAAGTATTTCTCAATTTCACAACTACTCAAGTAGCATGACTTTGATTTATTACCTCCATGTCTCAAAACAATCATCAAGCATCAAACTTCTCTTTGTATTCAACACACTCATAAGAAAGTTTATTATTAATCTTGCATACCAAGCATATTAGGATTTCAAGAAAATTACCATGCTATTAAGACTCTCAAAATAATCTAAGTGAAGCATGAGAGATCAATAGTTTCTATAAGACAAATCCACCACCGTTCTCTAAAAGATATAAGTGAAGCACTAGAGCAAAATTATATAACTCAAAAGATATAAGCGAAGCACATAGAGTATTCTAACAAATTCCAAATCATGTATGGCTCTCTCAAAAGGTGTGTACAGCAATGATGATTGTGGTAAACTAACAAGCGAAGACTCAAATAATACAAGACGCTCCAAGAAAAACACATATCATGTGGCGAATAAAAATATAGCTCCAAGTAAAGTTACAGACAGAAGTAGACGAAAGAGGGGATGCCTTCCGGGGCATCCCCAAGCTTTGGCTTTTAGGTGTCCTTAGATTATCTTGGGGGTGCCATGGGCATCCCCAAGCTTAGGCTCTTGCCATCCTTGTTCCATAATCCATCAAATCTTTACCCAAAACTTGAAAACTTCACAACACAAAACTTAAAGTAGAAAATCTCGTGAGCTCCGTTAGCGAAAGAAAACAAAAGACCACTTCAAGGTACTGTAATGAAATTCATTATTAATTATATGGGGTTTATGCCTACTGTATTCCAACTTCTCTATGGTTTATAAACTATTTTACTAGCCATAGATTCATCAAAATAAGCAAACAACACACGAAAAACAGAATCTGTCAAAAACAGAACAATCTGTAGTAATTTGTAGCTAGCGCAAGATCTGGAACCCCAAAAATTCTAAAATAAATTTCTGGAAGGAATTTATCTATTAATAATCTGCAAAAAGAATTAACTAAATAGCACTTTCGAAATAAAAATTACAGCAGTTCTCGTGACCGCTAAAGTTTCTATTTTTTACAGCAAGTTCAACAAGACTTTCCCCAAGTCCTCCCAACGGTTCTACTTGGCACAAACAATAATTAAACACAAAAAACACAAACAAAACAGAGGCTAGATAATTTATTTATTCCTAAACAGTAGCAAAAAGCAAGGAATAAAAATAAAATTGGGTTGCCTCCCAACAAGTGCTATCGTTTAACGCCCCTAGCTAGGCATAACAAGCAAGAATAGATCTAGGTATTGCCATCTTTGGTAGGCAATCCATAAGTGGCTCTCATAATAGATTCATAAGGTAATTTAATTTCCTTTCTAGGAAAGTGTTCCATGCCTTTCCTTAATGGAAATTGGAATCTAATATTTCCTTCCTTCATATCAATAATTGCACCAATCGTTCTAAGGAAAGGTCTACCAAGAATAATAGGACATGAAGGATTGCAATCTATGTCAAGAACGATAAAATCTACGGGCACATAATTCCTATTTGCAACAATAAGAACATCATTAATTCTTCCCATAGATTTCTTAATAGTGGAATCCGCAAGGTGCAAGTTTAGAGAGCAATCATCAAAATCACGGAAACCTAACAAATCACACAAAGTCTTTGGAATCGTGGAAACACTAGCACCCAAATCACATAAAGCATAGCATTCATGATCTTTAATTTTAATTTTAATAGTTGGTTCCCACTCATCATAAAGTTTTCTAGGGATAGAAACTTCCAATTCAAGTTTTTCTTCATAAGATTGCATCAAGGCATCAACGATATGTTTAGTAAACGCTTTATTTTGACTATAAGCGTGAGGAGAATTTAGCACAGATTGCAACAAGGAAATACAATCAATCAAAGAGCAATTTTCATAGTTAAATTCCTTGAAATCCATAATAGTGGGTTTAGCAACATCTAGGGTTTTAATTTCTTCAATCCCACTTTTATCAAATTTAGCATCAAGATCAAAAGATTCAAAATTCTTGGAACGCCTTCTAGGTAAAGGTGGATCATATTCAGTCCCATCATTATCAAGATTCATATTGCAAAACAAAGATTTAATAGGGGACACATCAATAACTTTTAGATCTTCATCATTATTTTCATAGGAACTAGAAGAACATGCTTTTATAAAGGCATCTTTCTTAGCACGCATCCTAGCGGTTCTTTCTTTGCACTCATCAATGGAAATTCTCATGGCTTTGAGAGACTCATTGATATCATGCTTAGGTGGAATAGATCTAAGTTTCAAAGAATCAACATCAAGAGCAATTCTATCAACGTTCCTAGCCATATCATCAATCTTAAGCAATTTTTCTTCAATCATAGCATTAAATTCTTTTGCGAAGTAATAAATTCTTTAATATTAGATTCAAAATCAAAGGGCATCTTATTATAATTTCCATAAGAATTGTTGTAGGAATTAACATAATTATTAGATGGATTACTAGGATAAGGCCTAGGGTTGAATTCCTCTATACACGTTATTACCAAAATTGTTTCTACCAACAAAATTCACATCCATAGATTCATTATTATTCTCAATCAAAGTATACAAGGGCATATCATTAGGATCATAAGAAACACTCTTATTAGCAAATAATTTCATAAGTTCATCCATCTTTCCACTCAAAACATTAATTTCTTCTATCGCATGCACCTTTTTATTAGTAGATCTTTCAGTATGCCATTGAGAATAATTAACCATAATATTATCCAGGAGATTAGTAGCTTCTCCTAAAGTGATTTCCATAAAAGTGCCTCCCACAGCCGAATCTAAAAGATTTCTAGAATCAAAATTCAATCCAGCATAAAATTTTTGTATAATCATCCATAAATTTAAACCATGAGTAGGGCAATTACGTACCATTAATTTCATTCTCTCCCAAGCTTGTGCAACATGTTCATGATCAAGTTGCTTAAAGTTCATAATATCGTTTCTAAGAGAGATGATCTTAGCGGGAGGAAAATACTTAGACATAAAAGCATCTTTGCACTTGTTCCATGAATCAATAGTATTTTTAGGCAAAGAAGAAAACCAAGCTTTAGCACGATCTCTAAGCGAAAAAGGAAATAGCTTCAATTTAACAATATCATTATCCACATCTTTCTTATTTTGCATGTCACACAAATCAACGAAGCTATTTAAATGGGCAGTGGCATCTTCACTAGGAAGGCCAGAGAATGGATCTTTCATAACAAGATTCAGCAAAGCAGCATTAGTTTCACAAGATTCAGCATCGGTAAGAGGAGCAATCGGAGTTCTAATAAAATCATTGTTGTTGGTGTTGGTGAATTCACACAGTTTAGTATTATCTTGAGCCATCGTGACAAGCAAACAAACTAACACGCAAGCAAACAAAAAGCAAGCGGGCAAAAGAGGCAAATAGAGGGAGGATAGAGCGAGAGAGGGCAAATAAAATGGCAAGGGTGAAGTGGGGGAGAGGAAAACGAGAGGCAAATGGCAAATAATGTAATGAAGGAGATAAGGGTATGTGATGGGTACTTGGTATGTTGAATTTTGCGTAGACCTCCCCGGCAACGGCACCAGAAATCCTTCTTGCTACCTCTTTTAGCACTGCGTTGGTTTTCCCCGAAAAGGAAGGGATGATGCAGAAAAGTAGCGTAAGTATTTCCCTCGGTTTTCGAGAACCAAGGTATCAATCCAGTAGGAGGCTACGCGCGAGTCCCTCGCACCTGCACAAAACAAATAAATCCTCGCAACCAACGCAAATAGGGGTTGTCAATCCCTATAGGGCACTTACAAGAGTGAGATCTGATAGATATGATAATATAATATTTTTGGTATTTTTATGATAAAGATGCAAAGTAAAATAAAGGCGAAGTAAATAGCAAAGTAAATAACTAAGTAGTAGGAGATCAATATGATAAAGATAGACCCGGGGGCCATAGGTTTCACCAGTGGCTTCTCTCGAGAGCATAAGTATTCTACGGTGGGTGAACAAATTAGTGTTGAGAAATTGATAGAATTGATAATAGTTATGAGAATATCTAGGTATGATCATGTATATAGGCATCACGTCCGAGACAAGTAGACCGACTCCTGCCTGCATCTACTACTATTACTCCACTCATCGACCGCTATCCAGCATGCATCTAGAGTATTAAGTTAAAAACAGAGTAACACCTTAAGCAAGATGACATGATGTAGAGGGATAGACTCATGCAATATGAAGAAAACCCCATCTTGTTATCCTCGATGGCAACAATACAATACGTGCCTTGCTGCCCTTACTGTTACCGGGAAAGGACACCGCAAGATTGAACCCAAAGCTAAGCACTTCTCCCATTGCAAGAAAGATCAATCTAGTAGGCCAAACCAAACTGATAATTCGAAGAGACTTGCAAAGATAACCAATCATACATAAAAGAATTCAGAGAAGATTCAAATATTATTCATAGATAGACTTGATCATAAACCCACAATTCATCGGTCTCAACAAACACACCGCAAAAAGAAGATTACATCGAATAGATCTCCACAAGAGAGGGGGAGAACATTGTATTGAGATCCAAAAAGAGACAAGAAGCCATCTAGCTACTTACTATGGACCCGTAGGTCTGAGGTAAACTACTCACACTTAATCGGAGGGGCTATGGTGTTGATGTAGAAGCCCTCCGTGATCGATGCCCCCTGAGCTCCGAAACAGGCCCCAAGATGGGATCTCATGGATACATAAAGTTACGGCAGTGGAATTAGGGTTTTGGCTCCGTCTCTAATCGTTTTGGGGTACATGGGTATATATAGGAGGAAGAAGTATGTCGATGGAGCAATAGGGGGCCCACGAGGGTGGAGGGCGCGCCTTGGGGGGGGGGGGGTAGGCGCGCCCCCCTACCTCGTGGCCTCCTATTACGTGGCTTGACGTAGGGTCCAAGTCTCCTGAGTTGATTCGATGAGAAAATCACGTTCCCGAAGGTTCCATTCCGTTTGGACTCCATTTGATATTCCTTTTCTTCGAAACCCTAAAACAGGCAAAAAACAGCAATTCTGGGCTGGGCCTCCGGTTAATAGGTTAGTCCCAAAAATAAGATAAAAGTGGATAGTAAAGCCCAATAATGTCCAAAACAGTAGATAATATAGCATGGAGCAATCAAAAATTATAGATACGTTGGAGACGTATCAGTATGCTAACACATACAATACTCAAGGATTTGTAACAGAGGTAAATCACATGTATAAAGTAACGTAAATACTATTACCTCAATCCATATAGCGGAAGTAACAACAAGGTTGTGGATTCCCATCAACACCAATGGTAAAGTTGAGTGTAGACATCGTAACCCTAACGCGTCACTTACTCATCATAAGATTCCTGCAACATGAGATGTTGCAGCCATGTAGGTCAGTACATTGAATGTACTGGCAATTTCACACTGCAGAGCAATGCTGAATAATGGCGATCACTACATGCATATTTGGCTGGTGGAGGCTCTAAGTTTAAATTTTGCGTAAAGCTAATTTTTCCCTACAACAAAGGAATGTATTTTATTTAACTACAAAATTTGTTGAAAACATTGAGAATGGTAACCCCGTCTCAATCCCAATTAAACAGTAATTAACAACCCAACAAATTAATTTAGAGTGATGAGATCAACATGATAATTCAAGTACCAGATACTCAAGATGTCCATAACCGGGGATACGACTAATCATGATTAGTTTGTACAATCTGCAGAGTTTTACACACTTTCCCCCACAAGATTCGATCTCCTCCATTGTATTTCTCACTCTACATGATGTTTGAGAAACGGATGATCGAGACATAGTCTTTCCGAAGAGGTCCCCTTAACCGATAGATAGGCCGGTACACCTACAATCCCCTACATATGCTAGCCCATCATGGAAAGGTTTCCCACAACTTACTCATCTATGCGAGAGCCCATAATGGCTTGTGGCTGCACATGGAAGTTTCTAGCATGAATAATCTTGTGATCCCTTTGAGCCTGGGTGGCAAACCATAGGATGATCACACGGATACCCCGGGATCTCCTAGGACAACACTGGATTCCCCAGGTGTCCGAGCAAACCACTAGTATCCCCAGGGTGCCCCAACCAATCGACCCAGATGTGTATTAAAGTAGCCACCCTAAGTTAACCCTTAGATATAAATAACTCTCACATCTTTCATGAATCTCACAAACCAATCCACGTCTACAAGCATAGCGTAGAAGTAAAAGCATAACGTAGTAACTCCCAAGGTTTGATACAAGACAATAGGTTCCTACCTCATCATCTACTTCCCAAATACCCACATGTTATCAAATCCTAGTCATGCAATGTTTGAGGGTGAAATTAATGCATAAAAATTGGGTATAAAAAGTATGATCAAAGTGTGAACTTGCCTTGTACAGTTGATGAAGATGATTCAAACTCATAACTCCTGATAGTTCTACTCGTCACACTCTGGTCAATCTATCGTGAGCAAGCAATTGCATACATAAGCACTCATTCCAAACAATCAAAGAAAAGACTTCAGAAAACTTCAAAAACAAGCAATTAACTCTTTCAGCAGAAAACAATTTCTAATAGTACCAAAATTGGGTGGATTTGGTCTTATCAGAAATTTTAGGGCAAGAGCTTCAATTTGCAAAAAGAATCAATTAAAACAGAGTTATGAAACTCAAGTTGTGAACAAATGAAGTTAGAATTCAAAACTGTTTGACAACAAAATCTAAACTTTAAAAAATATGTTGAAGTTGTGTTACTGGATAGAGGGGATCATAACGAAGAAGTGGGCGTTGGTTTTGTTGGATTCTGACTAACGAGCAAAAAGTTACACTAGTTGGAAACAGAGGGACTAAGCTGCGAATAAATTATTCACAATCGGGTCCATGGAAATAAAATAAAATGAAAAGTCTAATGAGCGAACGCTCGCTACGGAACCCTAGCAAACGAACAGTTCGCTAGAAAGAGCTAACGGGCCAACAATTCGTTAAAAAGAACTAACGAACGAACGTTCGTTAGATTAGGAAAACAGTGAACGAGTAAACGTCGTCGGATCTAGGATCGAGGCTAGGGTTTACCTCGGCGGCGGAGAACTCCGGCAAGGCTGACATCGGCGGCGACTACGAGTGGGGAGGTGGCTCTGGTCGTCGGGAAAGGCGGCGAAGAGCTCGGGGAGGTGCGGCGCGGAGCGGCGCGTCCGATGGTGGCGTCACCGTCGGTCGGGGGTGGCGGGACGGTGCACGGCGACGGCGACAAAGCTCGTCGGTGGCGGCGACGGTTGCAGCGAGATGCGGTGAGGGCAGCTGCAAGGAGGAGAGGGGGTCCGGGGCGGCGGATTTATAGGAGGAGGGGAGGCGCAGTGGCGTGGGGGAGGGGGCAGAGGAGGCCGGGGCGGACACAGCCGTCGAGGTCAGCAGCGGTGTCATGGCGGCTCGGGACTCTGTCCCGAGCTCGGGGACGAGTGGGTGGGCGCGTCGGGCAGGCTGGGCCGCGGCCTGGCTGGCTCGCTGGGCCGGCCTGGTCCAGTCGGTCCAGAAGTTTTGATTTTTTTAAACACAGACAAACAACAAAAAAAATATCAAAAAATATATTATATAGGCATATAATATACCCAAATTTTTAGAAAAATATTTTCTAGAACCTGAAATTTTTTTAGTGTCAAATAAAATCCACAAAAATTTAAATAAAACAAACAGTGCTACTGCAGCAATAAAACCTCAGTAGAAATCATTTAAAAAATACCAAAATAAAATCAAATTTGTTTCTCTTCAGTTTTCTAATGTAGGGAATCATTTTACCCTAATTTCCATATATTTTATTTTTGGATAAAAATAATTTGAATAAAATCCAAGTAACTCCAAATTGAAAATAATTTCAAAGGGACTTTAAATTTTCATTCTCTGAAACTTCCAACTCACATTTCATATGATTTGAAGAAGTCATTTTATCTTCTCTCATGAAAATCATTGAGTTGCTTAAAGTTTCTGAATTGGAAAATATTTCCAAATAAAATTCAAATCTTTTTGAAACCCTTTCCATTTATTTAAATGGAAGAAGTCATGTCATTTTCTGTCTAGGGTTTTGTGATGAAATAAATTTGAATTCTTGGAGATCAGAAAGCAAAGTGAACGTTTTGGGAAAGTCATTTTATTCCCTCTCATTTAACTTTCAAAAAGTTTCGAATTTCACTCAATTTCACACAAGCAACCACACCACAATCAAACAATCAATCAAATCTATTTATTTAATATAACATTCCAAAATTTAGAATTTTGGGATTTTATAGTAGGCGTACATGCTACATGCGCGCCTCTACCACCACACGTGCACGGCTCTACTACCACACGTGCCCTTCCTTACACGGCCACAGTTCATCGCTGCAGCCTGCAGACAGACCGATCGACCAGTATGTACGTACACGTCCGTGACCAGAATGACAACGCTACGTACGCTTCGACCGGGTGGGTCCCGACTGTCAGACACTTTCTTACGTGCAAAGATATAGCTGGTGGGTCCCAGCAGGCAGGGCGGCGAATCATTTTTTTGCCCTAATATGGACGCACTTCCTTATGTGCGAAGATGTAGCAGATGGGTCCCAGCAGTCAGGGGGGAACGTTTTTTTATGAAATACAGTGGCCTGTCCGGTGGGTCCCCGCTGTCAGGTGGAGGAATCATTATTTTCCGTGTAATAAGGAGGCACTTCCTTGCTGCGGCTGTGGACCCAGCTGTCAGCCTCTCCACATATAGTACTCTTCCGATGGAAGTCGTTCCTTGACCATGTTGACCACGGTGTGCCGTGAGCACTAGGGCGGTGGACGACGGCGAGGTCTACGAAGGGGACGACGTGGAGCCAGGGAAGACGTGGCAGTGGATGCTAACGCGGAGAGGAGTGCGAGGGTTCACTGGTTCGGCTTTCGTGTGAGGCTGCCGTCGCCACAGAATAACATTGGTTGTGGGTGAGTGGAGGGATGGCCTGGCCAGAGGTGGGAGTAGTAGGGGGCGGTGAGGCCTCCGCGACAGCATAGCCGGCCACGGGAGGCAGGAGCAGGCGGCATGACCGGCGCTTCTTTGGGCGGCTGGAGCGAGAAGACCAGAGGTTGAAGAAGCACTACGGCCGTTGGATGGACATCGTACGGTCACTTGAGCTAGAATTGTTCATATTGACTAAGTTGACAAAGCCCTCCGCCCCCGTCATCTTAGTAGGCCCACAAGTCAGCCTCCCACAATGGTGGGTCCCAGCCAGCAGGGGGAGTATTCATTTTTTTGTGCGTAATAAGGAGGCACTTCCTTGTGTGCGAAGATATAGCTGGTGGGTCCGAGCTGACAGCAGGGGGAGAGCTTTTTTCAAGAAATACAGAGGCCCTTCTGGTGGGTCCCAACTGTCAGGTGGAGGAATCATTATTTTGCGCGTAATAAGGAGGCATTTCCTTGTGTGGACCCCTACGGTCAGCCTCTTCCGATGGCTGTTGTTTGTTGACCATGTTGACCTCGCCATGCTGAGAGCACAAACACGGTGGATGAGGGCGAGGCCCGGGAAGGGAACGACCCAGAGCCGGCGAAGCCACCGCAGCAGATGCCCACGCTGAGGGGTGTACGACGCTGATTGGTCGGCTGCGGGGTGAGGCTGACGTCACCGGAAAATAACAGGATGTGCGGGTGTATAGAGGGATGGCCTAGCGGCAGCACAGCCAACCACGGGGGAGGGAGTAGGCAGTCCTGCCGGCGCTGGTTTGGGCAGCTGGAGCAGGAAGATCAGTGACTGAAGAAGCACGGGGGCCGTTGGATGGACATCCAATAGTCACTGCTCTGTGTTGACTAAGTTCACAAAGCCTTGCGTATGCGTCAAATTTTTTTAGGGAAATGTCATCGTTAACCTAGTAGGCCCAGAAGTCAGCCTCGAAATCTGTGGAAAACAACATACAACCCATTAGCCAATATTTTCAATAATTTACAGCCCATTTGCTAATAATTCTTAAGGATATTTGAAGCCCATATTATTTTTATTAGCATTACAGACCATATATTCTAGGCACTGCTAAAAAATTCAACGAAATTTTTCATATTTCGGTGGGGTCTGAACTCTTTTAATCATGAAATTTCGAGTCACGTTAAAAATAATTTTTAAAAATTATATCAAAATGAAATTCAAAAAACAATTCTCTGCAAAAACAAGAATGAAATTTAAAATCTTAACTAGCAAGGTGCTCGTGCGTTGCACGGAACATGAAGATGCATTTGTATGAGTAGTTTATCTTGTGGGAGAAAATATGATCTTTTAATGTAATTGCTAGTTGGCTTTGATTTTTATAAGAGTAGAGAGTAGAGAAATCCAGAAAAAATGATATTTTAATGTAATTGCCGATTGGCTTTGGTTTAAAAATTTACAGCCCATTTCTTACAACTTATAGCCCATTTTCTCGAGAAGCCCATTTCTTACTACTTTAAACCCATCCCTCCCCGTCTTGAAAGATTTGCTGCCTAGCAGGCCTGAGAAAAGCAAGTTGGCCTCGGTTTTGGTGCTCTAAAAAAACCGGGCTAGACATTTTCAGAAAGAAAAAAGATGTCAACTGGGCTCATCATGTGCTTAAATAAAAGCGTAAGCGTGGGCTAGACGGGCCACAGCCCCCGCACAACGCGCAGTTGAGCTCCGTATCTGAAACTAAAAAAACAACTAGGTGAGCTGCTGGGTCCCTTGTGTTATCCGCTCGTTGTGTAATTTTAACAAATCTGCCGCTGCGCCAGCCTATGCATCGCTGGTGTGAGATGAGACGTCGATGACTTATCCTGGCGGCATGCCGCTGTTGGTGGACTCCACAGCCCCCTTGTGAAGTCGACCGCGTCCTTGTCCTTGTCGTCGGCACTGCCCTCAAGGTTGTAGTACTCATAGTAGTGGTTGCATCGGAGCTCGCGTTGGCACTCCACCGCCGATTCCTCGACGGACAGGCTCTTCTCTACCTCGACCTCGGCCACGCGAAACTCCTCCTCCAAGCACTCCTCAATCTCCGCCGCGTCCTACATCTTCAGCTCCCGCTCGGCGACCTCATGAGGAAGCAGGTGCTCCATGGCCACCGCCGCCTTTTCAGACATGGGTTGCATGCTGGAGTCCGAGGTGGACTGGAATATCTTGGCGTGTGCATCCTCGAGCTTGACGTGGATGGCCTCGACCCGGGCCAGGGCGACATCGGCGGCACGGACGGCAGCTTGAGCGCTCTCGGCGTTTGCAGCCGCCGTCGCAGCAGCAGCTTCAGTCATCTCGGCTGCCGCAGTTGCCCTGACGGCTATCGCAGATGCCCTCTCGGCGGAAGCGGCCGCATTCAATGCGGATGCGGCGGCACTCTCGGCATAGGAGGCCGTGCTCTTGGCATAGGCGGCGACGTCGGGGGGGGGGGGGGACGCGGCCATCGTACGGGCCTTCACGAAGCGTTTCCACGACGTCATCTTTGCAAGAAGGGGGTGCAGGAATGGGGATTGGGATTCGTGGATTCGAGGGTTGCCGGCACTGGAGCTGACGAGCCGGCGATGCTTAAGGAGGGAGACTTAAATAGACCCAGATATTTTCATCGCAAACGGTTCCTAGAAAACAATTGTGTGTGATGTTGTACATATTTTTTATTAGCTATGAAAGACAAATTTGGAGTATAGTGGCAATGGATGGTGTTTTAAATGAACGAGAATTTTTTAGTACTAATACAACTGTCATGTCAAATTTTGGAAAATTTTAGGGGTCATTTGACCTTTTAAGACATTTAAGTGATTTTCTAGCAGTGAGGAATTAGGAGGAAGTATTTTTTTGGCTTGTAATAACGAGGCACCTACTTGTGTAATGCAATGATCCTGGTGGGTCCCTACTATCAGCCTATCCACGTACAATCATCTCCTGATTCCTCTTGGTTGTTGACCATGTTTTTTTTGCAGGGAGGTTGTTGACCATGTTAACAACGCCAGACGATGACGGGCACAACGAGCGAACCAAGGCGGAGAACGACGGCGAGGCCTCAGACGGGAACGAACAACAGTTGTGGAAGATGCGGTAGTGTAGTGGCAGGTGGAGGGGAGTACGAGGGCAACAACATGCAACTCAAGCTTACAAACAGTACAAAAAGCCCAAGGATTAATGTTCATCAAAATTTTAGACAAAACCCAGATTGAACATGGCAATAACATCTAACCCAACCACTCTTTTTCGCAGTCACAAACAAATGGATCGGCCAGATCCATAAAATCAACATCCTGTGCAAAAAAAATTATTTCAGGATGACTACAACTTGTTGTAAATAGAAGACGAGCACATTTAGAAGCCCATTTGTCCACCTGAAACTTCTTTTTTTGCTGTCCAACATGTCCGTCCGTGAGAAATCTCTTGCGATAAAACTTAAGCCTCATGGACAATAGTAACCTCGCATTCAACAGGAAGAATGTGACAAAGCTTCCGTTTGCATGGTTGGATGCATATCCTTCCATCGTTATTGTCCTCAAACGAATGTCATGAGAACTAAGAAAATCCTGGTGCTTATTACGCCACCGATTGGTTATATGTTTTTTCCATGTGCTAGCACTGCCTAAGTAGACATGAAGATTGAAAACAGTTAAGGTCTGAACAAAGAGTATGTCGAAAGAGCGATAGCTGAACGATTAATTCTAGTACAATATATACGGGCTTTCAATGTGCATGAAATCATCACCTCTATATATAAATTCTCCAGAGATGGAAAGCATCACAGCAAGCCAATAATTATGTTCAGATCAAAACTAAACATTCCGATATATAAGATCTTGACAGAATCCAGCAGCATTGATAGGCTATCCATGGACGAACTCTGCATTGAGCATGTAACATAATATTAGTACCCAAAGTGTACTCCAAGATGGTATAAAACTTATGTGCACAAATGAAAAATGTAGCTTATGATTACAAATGTGTAGATGATAATATGCGATACCTGAATAAGTGTGGAGCGAAACACCAAGTTGTTGTGATCATCAAACGGATCACGAATTACACCCAAGGCTCCAGTTTGGGCGTAGAGACGACAGTTATTTGTGAAGGTGTATAACAATTATCAAGGAGCAACCTTTGAAGTGAAGGGGCATCTTCGATGATGAGCTGCTGTCCTTCAAAACAAATTCCAATGCTTTTAAGGTGAGGCGACTTTATTGTGGGACAACCGATAGGAATTTCTATTCCCAAAACAATCAGCAAGCGCTCCAGGGCAGGGCAGCTAGAGTGGATGATGTTGTGCAGTGAGGCCTCTGACAGATAAACTACCACAAGCGGATGTTTTTTTAGCTGTGGGAGTCGAAGCATTTGTACCAGATCGTTTGGTAGATGGCACCGGGCAAAGGTGGCGGTGTGGAGAGAGGAGGAAAACTGCGAGATGGACAATGGTGGCGTGGGCACGAATTCTTGGCGTGTTCATGGTATGAAACTTTTGTGGTAATGGTAGAACTCAAACTGCTGGAGTTTTCCGAATTCAGGGGATGTCAGCCAAGCATCCACCGTGCCGGGTATGGACAGCAGGTAGCATGTCGGGATGCACAGGTGTTGACGGTGCCCTGCTGGTGAGAGGAGATGATGGGTCTGAGGAGATCAAATTCAGGAAGGACAGATATCTGACGATAGTCGAGATTTAGGGGCACGGTGCGCCTTAGAGGGCGCCACCGACTTGAGAGGACTTGTGTGCGGTAGCAATCCTTGGTCGGGAGAAGCGAGATGATCTCCTCAATGATGACTTCCGAGAGATTGTTGATGCGGTCCACTTGAGATTCTACCGGTCCCTCAGATCCAGGTGGGGGGTGGGGAGGGGTGGGGGGCTCGCTAAGAGAGTCCTGGATTAGGGGGTCTCTGGACAGCCAGACTATATCCTTTGGCTGGACTGTTGGACTATGAAGATACAAGATTGAAGACTTCGTCCCGTGTCCGGATGGGACTTTCCTTGGCGAGGAAGGCAAGCTTGGCAATACGGATATGTAGATCTCCTCCCTTGTAACCGACTCTGTGTAACCCTAGCCCCCTCCGGTGTCTATATAAACCGGTTGGTTTAGTCCGCATGACAACATACAATCATACCATAGGCTAGCTTCTAGGGTTTAGCCTCTACGATCTCGTGGTAGATCAACTCTTGTAATACTCATATCATCAAGAACAATCAAGCAGGACGTAGGGTATTACCTCCATCAAGAGGGCCCGAACCTATGTAAACATCGTGTCCCCTGCCTCCTGTTACCATCCGCCTTAGATGCCAAGTTCGGGACCCCCTACCCGAGATTCGCCGGGTTTGACACCGACATTGGTGCTTTCATTGAGAGTTCCACTGTGCCATCACCATAAAGCTGGATGGCTCCTTCGATCATTGGTAACGATGCGGTCCATGGCGAGGTTTTCCTCCCCGGATAGATCTTCGTATTCGGTGGCTTCATACTGCGGGCCAATTCGCTTGGCGATCTGGAGCAGATCGAGAGCTACGCTCCTGGCCATCTGGTCAGGAAAACAAAATTTAAACTTTCAAAAATATGTTTAAGTTGTGTTACTAGATAGAGGGGATCATAACGAAGAAGTGGGCGTTGGTTTCGTTGGATTCTGACTAACTAGCAAAAAGTTGCGCTAGTTGGAAACAGAGGGACTAAGCTGCGAATAAATTATTCACAAACGGGTCCGTGGCAATAAAATAAAATGATAAGTCTAACGAGCGAACGCTCGCTATAGAACCCTAGCAAACGAACAGTTCGCTAGAAAGAGCTAACGGGCGAACAATTCATTAAAAAGAACTAACGAATGAACGTTTGTTAGATTAGGAAAACAGTGAACGCGCAAACATCGTCGGATCTAGGATCAAGGCTAGGGTTTACCTCGGCGACGGCGAACTCCGGCGAGGCTAAAATCGGCGGTGACTGCGAGTGGGGAGGTGGCTCTGGTCGTCGGGAAAGGCGGCGAAGAGCTCGGGGAGGTGCGGCGCGGAGTGGCGCGTCCGATGGTGGCATCGCCGTCGGTCGGGGGCGGCGGGACAGTGCACGGCGACGGCGGCAAAGCTCGTCGGTGGCGGCGACGGTTGCAGCGAGATGCGGCGCGGGCGGCTGCAAGGAGGAGAGGGGGTCCCGGGCGGCGGATTTATAGGAGGAGGGGAGGCGCAGTGGCGTGGGGGAGGGGGCAGAGGAGGCCGGGGCGGACACAGCCGTCGAGGTCAGCGGCGGTGTCGTGGCGGCGCGGGACTCTGTCCCGAGCTCGGGGACGAGCGGGTGGGTCTAGAAGTTTTGATTTTTTTTAAACACACACAAACAACAACAAAAAATATAAAAATATATATTATATAGGCATATAATATACCCAAATTTTTAGAAAAATATTTTCTACAACCTGAACATTTTTTTAGTGTCAAATAAAATCCACAAAAAATTACATAAAACAAACAGTGCTACTGCAGCAATAAAACCTCAGTACAAATCATTTTAAAAAATACCAAAATAAACTCAAATTTTTTTCTCTTCAGTTTTCTAATGTAGGGAATCATTTTACCCTAATTTCCATATATTTTACTTTTGGATAAAAATAATTTGAATAAAATCCAAATAACTCCAAATTGAAAATAATTTCAAAGGGACTTTATATTTTGATTCTTTGAAACTTCCAACTCACATTTCATATGATTTGAAGAAGTAATTTTATCTTCTCTCATGAAAATCATTGAGTTGCTTAAAGTTTCTGAATTGGAAAATATTTCCAAATAAAATTCAAATCTTTTTGAAACCCATTTCATTTATTTAAATGGAAGAAGTCATGTCATTTTCTCTCTAGGGTTTTATGATGAAATAAATTTGAATTCTTGGAGATCAGAAAGCAAAGTGAACGTTTTGGGAAAGTCATTTATTCCCTCTCATTTAACTTTCAAAAAGTTTCGAATTTCGCTCAATTTCACACAAGCAACCCCACCACAATCGAACAATCAATCAAATCTATTTATTTAATATAACATTCTAAAATTTGGAATTTTGGGATTTTATAGTAGGCGTACATGCTACAAGCGTGCCTCTACCACCACACATGCACGCCTCTACTACCACACGTGCCCTTCCTTACACGGCCACAGTTCATTGCTGCAGCCTGCAGACAGACCGATCGACATGTATGTACGTACACGTCCGTGACCAGAATGACAACGCTACGTATGCTTCGACCGGGTGGGTCCCGACTGTCACGCACTTCCTTGCATGCGAAGATATAGCTGGTGGGTCCCAGCAGTCAGGGGGCGAATCATTTTTTTGCCCTAATATGGACGCACTTCCTTGTGTGCGAAGATGTAGCTGATGGGTCCTAGCAGTCAGGGGGAAACGTTTTTTCATGAAATACGGTGGACTGTCCGATGGGTCCCTGCTGTCAGGTGGAGGAATCATTATTTTCCATGTAATAAGGAGGCACTTCCTTGCTGCGACCGTGGACCCAGCTGCCAGCCTCTCCACATATAGTACTCTTCCGATGGAATTCGTTCCTTGACCACGTTGACCATGCTGTGCCGTGAGCACTAGGGCGGTGGACGACGACGAGGTCTACGAAGGGGACGACGTGGAGCCGGGGAAGACGTGGCAGTGGATCGAGAAGTGCCAGCGCCACCTTTCAGTGTTGCATGCAGAAGTGTCTCCTCAAGCAGCTCGGCAGGAATGCCCATGTCTACGTGGATGACGTGGTGGTGATGACGGAGAAGCGCGGAACACTGCTGGAAGACCTTAAGGAGACCTTTGAGAACCTGCGCCGATTCCAGATCAAGCTCAACCCTGAGAAGTGCGCCTTTGGAGTATCAGCCGGCCAGCTACTAGGTTTCCTGGTCTCTGAACGCGGCATAGAATGGAATGCAGTAAAAATCAAGGCCATTGAGAGAATGGAGGTACCCAGCCGACTGCTGGACGTGCAGAAGTTCACCGGCTGCTTAGCATCCATCAGCCGATTCATCAGTCGGCTGGGCAAGAAAGCTCTCCCCTTATACCAGCTCATGAAGAAGACCACTTTTCTCGAGTGGAACCATAAGGCGGACGAAGCTTTTCACCAGTTGAAGAAGATGCTGACTACTCCACCCGTCCTGGCGGCTCTGACTCCCAAGGAGCCTATGCTCCTGTACATCGCCGCCACCAGCCGAGTAGTCAGCATAGTCATTGTAGTGGAGCGCAAGGACGAAGGCAAGGCGCTGCCTGTCCAGAGATCGGTATATTATCTGAGCGAGGTACTGTCGACCTCCAAGCAGAACTACCCCCACTACCGGAAGATGTGCCAAGAAATTGAAGCCTTATTTTCAAGAGCATCCGATCACGGTGGTCTGCACGGCCCCACTTGCCGAGATCATCGATAGCCGAGATGCCTCTGGTCGAGTGGCCAAGTGGGCCATAGAGCTGGCTCCTGACACCATCTACCACCAGCCCCGCACCGCTATCAAGTCACAAGCACTGGCCGACTTCCTCGTCAACTAGGCCGAGACCCAGTACCTGCCTCCAGCGCCTGACTCCACCCATTGGCGGATGCACTTCGACGGCTCCAAGATGCGCATCGGCTTGGGATCCGGCGTCGTCCTCACCTCTCCTAAAGGCGACAAGCTCAAATATGCACTGCAAATCCATTTTGCCACCTCCAACAACGTTTCCAAATACGAGGCGCTCATTCACGGGCTTTGGCTTGCCAAAGAACTTGGCATCCGCCGGATCTTGTGTTATGGCGACTCGGACTTAGTGGTCCAGCAGTCATCTGGCGACTGGGACGCGAAAGACACAAACATGGCGAGTTACCGTTTCCTCGTGCAGCAACTCAGCGGGTATTTCGAAGGGTGCGAGTTCCTCCACGTGCCAAGGAAAGACAACGACCAAGCAGACGCCTTGGCATGAATCAGCTCTACCCGCCAAGCAATATCATCTGGCGTCGCCCTTCAACGCCTCCTCAAGCCGTCTGTCAAGCCTCCAGCAGAATCAGACTCCATTTTTGTGCCGGCTCCTCCCGAAGATGGCGAATCCATCTCCAGAGCTCCGGCAGTCGGAACGGGGACTTTGGCGGACGACTCCAAAGCCGCCACAGTCGAGCCCGGCCCGGGGACTGCGGCAGCGGACTCAAAGATTCCAGAACTCAGCCCGGGGACCGCACCAGTCGGCCTGGGGACTTCATCAACCTAGCAAGCGGCTGTTGACTCCAACCCACCGCCTCCCAGCCGAACCGCCCTCGTCCAAGTCACAGTTCTGGTAGTCGAAGAAATAGCAGCACCCTCATGGGCCCAGCCCATCCTCAAATTCCTAGTGAACAAAGAGCTACCAACTGATGAGACCTCAGCTCGGCAAGTACAACGCCGGGCGGCAGCCTATACCATAGTCAACAAAGAGCTGGTCAGGCGCAGCATCACTGGTGTCTACCAGTGCTGCATAGAGCCAGACCAAGGCCAAGCGATTCTCAAAGACATCCACCAAGGTGAATGCAGCCACCATGCGGCTTCAAGAGCACTCGTCGCCAAAGCCTTTCGGCACGGCTTCTTCTGGCCGACTGCCTTGGAAGAGGCCAAGGAGTTGGTCCAAAAATGCAAAGGGTGTCAGAAGTTCAGCTCCAAGCCGCACCAGCCGGCTTCTGCGCTCAAGACCATCCCCATCGCCTGGCCTCTCGTAATTTGGGGTCTGGACATGGTGGGACCATTCCAGACAGCACGAGGTGGTCTAACTCACCTACTTGTCATAGTGGACAAGTTCACCAAGTGGGTGGAAGTGAAGCCAATTAAGAAACTGAACGGTCCGACGGCCGTGACCTTCATCACCGATATCACAATTTGGTACGGCATACCACACAACATCATCACCGACAACTACACAAATTTTGCCAAAGGCGCCTTGGCCCGTTTCTGTGCAACACAGGGCATCTGACTGGACCTAGCGTCCGTCGCCCACCCGCAGTCAAACGGCCAAGTGGAGCGAGCAAACGGCCTCGTCCTGTCCGACATCAAGCCTCGGTTGATCGAGCCTCTGGAGCGCTCGGCTGGCTGCTGGCTCGACGAGCTGCCAGCCGTCCTCTGGAGTCTGCGCACGACTCCAAACAAGTCAACCGGCTTCACGCCCTTCTTCCTTGTCTATGGCGCCGAAGCCGTCATCCCAACGGACATAGAGTTCGACTCCCCACGAGTCACCATGTACACCAAGGAGGAGCAGAAGAAGCACGACAAGATGGCGTTGATCTGCTGGAAGAGGGCCGGCTGTTGGCACTTAGCCGGTCCAGCATCTACCAGCAGAGCCTGCACCGATACCACAACAGGAAGGTCAGGCCAAGATCTTTCCAAGAAGGCGACCTTGTGCTCCGGCTGATCCAGCGAACAGCCGGCCAGCACAAGCTGTCGCCGCCTTGGGAAGGCCGTTTCATCATCAGCAAAGTACTAGGCAACGATTCCTACTACCTGATCGACGCTCAGAAGCCCCGAGCACGCAAGAGGGACGACTCCGGCAAGGAGACAGAGCGGCCATGGAGTGCAAATCTTCTCCGAAGATTTTATAGTTGATGCAGTATGTACCACGCTACCTTTTGTATTAAAGTACAAAGACTTTGGGCCCCCTGAGGCGAGCTCGGGGACTGCCCTCTTTTGTCTGTATGATAAAAATTATGCCTACAAGTATGTTACTCTTTGTCATGCCGCTTGGCACCGGGCTCGACAAGTCGGCCCGGGGACTGGCCGCCTTGCACTATGAAATGCTTCCTGCAGTCGGACAAGCAGTGTGTAAACGCCTAAGCCGTCTCCTGCCAGAAGCCATAGCTCGCAGAGCGACTGTACGGTGGGTAGCAGTACGGTAGAATGGGCATTCACATGAAAAATGGCTAAGGACCCAAAGCATAAAACATAGCTCAAGACGGCTTCCAGCCTTTCTCACAAACCGATTCTCGAATAGTCAGATTGTCGTCTTCTACCTAACTTGCTCAAACATTCTTGAAAATGGCTAAGTACTTGCTTTCCCAAAGTAGCCTGGCACTTGATCCAGCGATAGTCCGCAGAGCGGCTGTCCGATTGGCAAGGCAGGCAACTAAGAGAAAGCGGCAAAGGAAAACAGCCAAAAGAACAATGAGCAAGAAAGGATATATATATAAATTTACATAACATAGGCCCTTGGCCGAATTGTCAAGCAGAGGTTCAAAATACACCCCGCGGGTGGAATTGTGCGAATTAACAAGTTCTTCAAAAGACTACAGAAGCGGATAAAACAAAAGACACAGCGACAGCTTAGGAGGCGGCAGACGGATTCAGGGGGTCGGAAGAGGCGCCAGCGTCAAGCGTCGGGGCGGTCGGCCAGCTAGTCTCGGCTTGATCGCCTCCGGCAGCAGTCGGACCGGTCGCACGCGGCTCATTGCTGGAGGCGCAATCGGGCTGAGGCTGGCCGTCTGCTCCGTCTTCTGGTGCCCCCGCCTCGCCCTCATCCTCCGCCTCATCCTCCTCCTCGACGCTGGAGCCAATCACCTCCGCCGAGTCTTCGCCGTAGTCTGGGTTCATCCCAAACCACTCCGGTGGGACCTCCTTGCCGTCTTCAGACCGCTCGGGGACGAAGATGCTCGTGTCGGTATACTCGGTGATCGCCGCAGCACGCTTGACGAGGGCGTCTTCCGCAGCCGCCATCTCCGGCTGGGCCTCCAACCGAAGCGTGGCCAACCGGTCTAGATCCAGCCCCGGGTACCACGCCTTCACGAACTCCAAGGCCCGGCGCGCTCCAGCCCTGGCCGAAGAGCCCTTCCAGGCCTCGAGGCGACCAGCCGCGACCTCCAACCAGTTGGCCGTTAGGCTGGGGGTGCGTGGAGCCTGCATATCCGGCCAAAGGGTACAAATCGCCTGGGCACCGACGCGCTGAAGCCGGCGCAGCATCCGGTGAGCCGGCCGGAGGCGAGCCTTGATGCTCAAGATGTGTTCATCAAGAGTTCGGGGGGCATCGCCGGCGATCTCCGCGCCCTCCGCCCTCCAACTTGCACGGTCGGCCTCGATGGCTTGGATAGCGGCATGCGACTGCCCAGGGAAGAAGTCTGCAAAAGACACGAAGAAATGGAAAAGCAAGTCAAAAACCAGGAGTTGGCACGATCTTAGTCGGCAGCCCGAAGAAAGAAAACAAAGAGACTCACCATCAACGATGTCTTCGATCTCGTGGAAGCTGGAGGACAGCAGCGCCTCCTTGTCGGACCAGGAGGAGCGCTCGCTCACGAACTCGGCCAAGAGGGCGGTTTCCGTGTCTTCTGCCTCCCTCTGCGACTTCGCGAGCAGCTCTTTCTCCTCTGCCAACTGAGTGGTCAGCAGATCGCGCTCTGCGGCAAGCTTGCTGCACTCCTCCCCTTTGGCGAGCAGGGCGGAGTTGGCTTCGCTCAGCTGCTGTTGAAGAGCAGCGTTGGCCCCTGAAGGAAAGGAAGAAAGACAGCAGTCGTCAATAAAGTAGGTCGCCGGGGAGATCCGGCCCGACTGCACAACAGTCGGCCCGAATCTCGGGGACTACAGCCCGCGGGTGCGCTAGCGCGCCCCCGCAGAGAGGAGAAAAGGGAGAAGGACTTACTCCGGCTCTCCGCCAAGTCAGCGGTCCGCTTGCCCAACTCTTCAACATTACGGTTGAAGGCGGTGACGCGGAGGTTGTGGTAGTCCTGCAACAAGCATTTCAGACAAAGTTAGTACCCAGAAGTTCAGCAATTGGAGTTCTGGGCTGCCTGCTCAGCAGCCGGCCCGAAACTCGGGGACTACACCCAGTGGGTGCGCTGGCGCGCCCCCACAGAGAGGAACAATAAAAACAAAGGCCCAAAGAAAACCATACCCGGACGGCTGCCCGCGATGCTAAGAACGCTTTGGTGCAACTCTGGAGGGCGTCGCCCTCAGCGCGGAGCTTTGCCTGGATGTCCAGGAGTGCCCGGTTCAGCGGCCCTGTGCCGCCTCCTCGCACCCACCCAACAGGTGCGGCGCTTGTCGCTTCGGCGTTTGGAGCCGCCGAGCTGGTGGTGCCGGCTTCCAGGGGGCGAGGCGCCGAAGTCGCCTTCTCCAGGCGACGGTGCACTAGCGAGCCGACCTGGAGGAGCAGCCTCGCCACGGCCTCCTCTTCGGTTGGCGGCACCGGAGGGTCCGCTAGCTGCTCTCCTTGCGCGCCTTCAGACAGCGGCGGAGGCGGCGGCGGAACGTCCGCGCCCGGAGTAGAGGGGTCACCGCCTTCCCTCTCCTCGACGAGGTTCTCCCCGCCGGCTTCTCCGGTCTGCCCCGTGAACTCCGGAGGCGGCGGCGCAGAGTTCAGCGGGGTAACAAGCAAGGCCGACTGGCGGCGCGCGGCTTCCTTAGCCTGCTGCTTCGCTGCGGCGGCGGCTTCGGCCTCCGCTAATTTTTTCTTAGCGGAGGCCCCCGCCCTGTCGGCCTCCGCCTTCTCCAGGCGGAGGGCTTCTTCTTCATTGCACCTCTCCCGTGCATTCCGCTCCGTCGCCTCCCGGAGGTCAGCAGCGGGGTCTATCCGCCGAGTGGTGGCGGGCGTCTCCACTGACCCATGACGGAGGCGGCGGCAACCCGCTCAAGAGAGAGGGGAGCCCTGAAGAAAGAGGGGCGAGCAGAGACTCAGACAAAACACGAAGAAAGAGTAAACTTTGAAGACAGAATACTTACGCAGAGACCAACGACAGCTTCTTCACTTCCTTATGGAAGTGGATGGCCTTCGCGGCCGCCTCGTCCCACCGGGTCGCCATAGCCGAGCTCTTGGGCTTCTTCGGCCAGCTGCCGAACAAAGTCGGTGCAGCCCGGCGCTTCTTCACGCCGCCTGGAGCGCCCGACGCGGCAGAAGAGCCCGCGCCCGACTGGCTGGCTCCTGACCGATGGCGAGGGACGACTCCTCCCTCGGCGTCGTCTTCAGGCCAGTCGGCGAAGGTAGCTGAGGGCCTGAAGTCGCCTGTCGTCCCTCCTCCTCCCTCGGCGTCGTCTTCCAGAGCCGCCGCCCCCAGATCGGGGTCGTCGACATCGCTCTCCGCCCGGTAGGCGACGAACTCACGGGCCGGCCCCGAGGTGCCGGCTGGTGGGTGAATAAGGGGATTCTAACCAAGGCCGACTGATCAGAACAAAACTCGGCAAGAAGAAGACAATCCAAAGAAAAAAAAGGGGACTCACCACGGGCGGGGGGTTGGCGCGGGAGTATGGCTCCTTGCCGAATCACCAGTCCTCCGGGAGCCTACTGTCCGAGAGGTAGTTCACCATAAGGGCCACCTCTTCATGAGGCATGTCCTTGGTGCACATCCAACTCGGGTCGCGGCCCCCGCTCATCTGGCACATCATGTGAGGGCGGCCTTGGAGTGGGAGAACTCGGTGCGAGACGAAGGCCGCCAGCAAGTCCGGACCAGTCAGACCCTCCGACTGCGTCAGCACTCGGAGTCGCGTGATGGCGCCGGCTCCCGCAGGCGTCAGCGACCTGGCCCGGTACGACCAGTTGGGCAGTCTGCCAACCGGCGGGCCGACTTCGAAAGACGACAGATTGACCCAGTCGCCCCTCATGGTGATGTTCCTGACGTAGAAGTAGGACCTCTGCCACATCTTCACCGACTTCAACAGCGAGATGGAGGGGAAGTGGTTGTCGGCTCTTGTCCTTCACACGGTGATGAAGGCGCCGCACTGAGCCGGCACGCCCGCGGCCTGGGTGCCAAGCTTGGAGAAGAAGAACTCCCCCAGAGCTCGAGGGTGGGGAGGACTCCAAGGAAGCCTTCGCACAGAGCCACGAAGGCGGACAGCAGCACCACTGTATTGGGGTGAGGTGGTGTGGTTGGAGGCCGTAGAACTCCATGAACGACCGGAAGAAGCTGCTCGCCGGGAGCCCCAGCCCGCGCAGGCAGTGCGAGCGGAAGATGACCCGCTCGCCCTCCTGCGGGGCGGGGGAAATCTCCCCCTCCGGCGCGAGGCGCACCTGCACGCGATCTTCGCCGGGGAGCCGACGGGTCCGGCGGAGGAACTCGATATGGACTTCGTGGACTTCAGAGCCGTCCCAGGTGCCGGAGCGCACTGGGGGAGGCGCGGCAGCGGAGGAAGAGCTCATCGCGAGCTGTCGCCGCAGCGTTTGCCGGAGCTTGGGCGTGCGGCGGAGCGAAGAAGAGAAGAGGAAGCAGGAGAGCGAGGAGCTGCGAGGAGGAAAAAAGCGAGGGGTAGTGGGAAGGAGGGGCGCGTCTGCCCCCCTCTTCCCCCTACTTATAGCCCTGTGGGATGCTAAGCCGAGGGGGCGGACGTGGGGATTAACTGCGCCCGCAACCCCACGACCCCCACGATCCACGTAAAGTTACTGCGCGCAGTAACTTCACGGGAATCCCAACCGCCCGCCGGGGCCACAACAGATCCGCTCGGGTGCCGAGGCACGGTAGTGGCGGGCCCCGCCTACGTGCCTGTCCCGTCGCGCGCGTGGGCTGGTAGGATGGCCTGGCCACGTGCCCTCGCGTGACAGGCCAGGAACGGGCGGCGGCCTGGAAGCTTAGCTAGCACGCCACTTGAAATCCCACCGCGACATTTGAACTACTGAGCAAGTCGGAATAGAGTGAGTCCAAGTTGGGCGAGTCCGACTCCGTCTAGTCGGCCCGGCAGAAGTCAATCAAGACCATGTGTTGAGCATCCGGAGAGAGAAACTGCCGAGGCTTCTCAGCCAATCGTCCGTGGCGCCTCACCAGCTTCGGAGACTACTGTCGGAGTAATGGGCCACGGGTAGGCTAACCCGATCCCCATAACCTTTCAAGACATCGGGGCAGGCTGCGCCCCTCAAGACCCCAGGGTGAAGAGCCACCTCCTGGGGAGTCTACGGCAAGGTGGCCGACTGCCTGCTCACGGCCGAGTCCCAGGGACGACTTCCAGAGAAGCCGGCTTTGGGGAGTCGGCCGGCAACTCCAACAAACCGTGACCTCATCGAAGGGGACGGGGCAGGGGTGTGGCTACAGTGAAGCCCACTCCCCGCCCCTTACCAAGGGCAGGCATGGCTACAGCACGCCGTACTTGGGAAGATCTCCCTGTGGCGTGGCACTGTTGCCAGGCCGGCCCTAACATCAGCACCACTGTACCAAGTCCTGCGCCCACGACGGCTTGTCTGTACGGCCTGGAGGCAGTGGGGCCCACCAGTTAGCGATACCTCGGGAGACGGTGGGAGAACCGCCAGTCGGACCCATCAGGAGTCGGCCCGGGGGAGTCGGCCGAGCCCTCCCCCGGGGCCCACGCGCCATTAATCAAGAAGAGATGGGGAGTGGCCACAGTGATTGCCCGCCAGGCAGCGAGGCTGTTGCCACGACTCCATGACCAAGCTTGCGTCATCAGGAGGACGGCTACAGTAATCAGTAGCCGGCAAGACCCGCCCGCGGCGGACGCGGCCTGTCGGCTCCGTACCAGACCAGTCAGCGGGGCCCACCAGTCGGCGGGCCCCAGCAGTCGGCGGAGAAGTCGGAGGTCAGAGGCACTGACGGCTGGGCCCGTACCCAGTCACATTACCATTGTACCCCTAGGGGGTAGGCCGTTATAAACCCCCCAAGGCACCCATGCAAAGGGTTGGACCCCCGTAGTTCTACACCACACCAGAGGGAAGGAGAGAGCTAGCCTTGCCCTCTCCTACAACCCGAAACAGCTCAAGGAGCAACCTTGTAAACACTTGGCCATAGTGATCATGCGGAGACCCCGCAGAGCAGCAGTAGGGGTGTTATCTCCCCGGAGAGACCTGAAGTTGGGTAAGATTCGCCGGCGTGCATGTCTTCGCCTCATCCCGTTTCCAGGCACCGGCGACGTTCTACTCGCCCCCACCATGATAAGCCATCCGTTGGCATATGTCGCACCAAACCCCCGACAGCTTCTGTTTGCATGGTTGAATGCATATCCTTCCATCGTTCTTGTCCTCAAACGAATGTCATGAGAAGTAAGAAAATCCTGGTGCTTATTACGCCACCGATTGGTTATACGTTTTTTCCATGTGGTAGCACTGCCTAAGTAGACATGAAGATTGAAAACAGTTAAGGTCTGAACAAAGAGTATGTCGAAAGAGCGATAGCTGAACGATTAATTCTAGTACAATATATACGGGCTTTCAATGTGCATGAAATCATCACCTCTATATATAAATTCTCCAGAGATGGAAAGCATCGCAACAAGCCAATAATTATGTTCAGATCAAAACTAAACATTCCGATATATAAGATTTTACAGAATCCAGCAGCATTGATAGGCTATCCATGGACGAACTCTTCATTGAGCATGTAACATAATATTAGTACCCAAAGTGTATTCCAAGATGGTATAAAACTTAGGTGCACAAATGAAAAATGCGGCTTATGATTACAAATGTGTAGATGATAATATGCGATACCTGAATAAGTGTGGAGCAAAACACCAAGTTGTTGTGATCATCAAACGGATCACGAATTACACCCAAGGCTCCAGTTTGGGTGTAGAGACGATAGTTATTTGCGAAGGTGTATAACAATTATCAAGGAGCAACCTTTGAAGTGAAGGGGCATCTTCGATGATGAGCTGCTGTCCTTCAAAACAAATTCCAATGCTTTTAAGGTGAGGCGACTTTATTGTGAGACAACTGATAGGGATTTCTATTCCCAGAACAATCAGCAAGCGCTCCAGGGCAGGGCAACTAGAGTGGATGATGCTGTGCAGTGAGGCCTCTGACAGATAAACTACCACAAGCGGAAGTTTTTTTAGCAGTGGGAGTCGAAGCATTTGTACCAGATCGTCTGGTAGATGGCACCGGGCGAAGGTGGCGGTGTGGAGAGAGGAGGAAAACTGCGAGATGGACAATGGTGGTGTGGGCACGAATTCTTGGCATGTTCATGGTATGAAACTTTTGTGGTAATGGTAGAACTCAAACTGCTGGAGTTTTTCGAATTTAGGGGATGTCAGCCAAGCATCCACCGTGCCAGGTATGGAGAGCAGGTAGCATGTCGGGATGCAGAGGTGTTGAACGGGGCCCTGCTGGTGAGAGGAGATGATGGGTCTGAGGAGATCAAATTGAGGAAGGACAGATATCTGAGGACAGTCGAGATTGAGGGGCGCGGTGCGCCATAGAGGGCGCCACCGAGTTGAGAGGACTTGTGTGCGGTAGCAATCCTTGGTGGGGAGAAGCGAGATGATCTCCTCAAGGATGACGTCCGGGAGATTGTTGATGCGGTCCACCGGATATTCTACCGGTTCCTCAGATCCAGGTGGGGGTGGGGAGGGGTGGGGGGGCTCGCTGAGGGAGTCCTGGATTAGGGGGTCTCTAGACAGCCAGACTATATTCTTTGGCCGGACTGTTGGACTATGAAGATACAAGATCGAAGACTTCGTCCCGTGTCCGGATGGGACTTTCCTTGGCAAGGAAGGCAAGCTTGGCAATACGGATATGTAGATCTCCTCCCTTGTAACCGACTCTGTGTAACCCTAGCCCCCTCCGGTGTCTATATAAACCGGAGGGTTTAGTCCGGAGGACAACACACAATCATACCATAGGCTAGCTTCTAGGGTTTAGCCTCTACCATCTCATGGTAGATCAACTCTTGTAATACTCATATCATCAAGAACAATCAAGCAGGACTTAAGGTATTACCTCCATCAAGAGGGCCCAAACCTAGATAAACATCGTGTCCCCTGCCTCATGTTACTATCCGCCTTAGACGCCCAGTTCGGGACCCCCTACCCGAGATTCGCCGGTTTTGACACCGACATTGGTGCTTTCATTGAGAGTTCCACTGTGCCATCACCATAAGGATGGATGGCTCCTTCGATCATTGGTAACGATGCGGTCGATGGCGAGGTTTTCCTCCCCGGACAGATCTTCGTATTCGGTGGCTTCGTACTGCAGGCCAATTTGCTTGGCCATCTGGAGCAGATCGAGAGCTACGCCCCTGGCCATCAGGTCAGGTTCGGAAACTTAAACTTCACTTCAGATACCCGCGGGGACTTGATCTTCGATGGATTAGAGCCTGTGTCAGGTGCGCCGCACAATCACGACGAGCATGACGTAACTCTGCCGTCGGACAATGTTCGGGAGATCGCATCTGCAATTACTTCGGCCTTTAATCCGGAGAAAATCATGCCATCCGAGGACGGAGGGATAGACCCCGCCATGGAGGCCGCACTCAGTGGCGATGGAGCCGGATACTGACTTCACCTCTTACGAGAGCCGTGTTGCTGAACCACTGGATTCACCTCTAGCCACGGACTCCAAGCCGCCTGCATCCGTGCCTATCGAATCCGATTGGGCGCCGATCATGGAGTTCACCTCTGTGGATATCTTTCAGCACTCGCCTTTCGACGATGTGCTAAATTCATTAAGGTCTCTCCATGTTAGGAGAACCTTGGCCGAACTATGTCCGGCTAGAATGGGATGAGGACGACGAAGAAATTCGCTGCCCACCCACCACCCACTTAGTAGCCACTGTTAACGATTTAACCGACATGCTCGATTTTGGCTCCGCAGACATCGACGGCATGGACGAAGATGCAGGAGAGGAACAGGAACTAGTGCCCACAGGGCACGGGACAGCCACTTCATCACATGACATATACATGGTGGGTACACCCAAGGAAAACGACGACGAGGAACGGGAGGAGACAGCAGAGGATGACCCCTCCAAGAAGCAAACAAAGCGTTGGCGTAGGCGCCGCTCCAAATCTCGCCTCGGCAAAAATAGAGATAACAGCGCAAGAGAAAATAACACTCCAGTCGACTCCAGAGGAAACAACGACCACATTGCCCCGGTGGTAGAGCACGATGAAGCTGCAAACGTCGAACATAGTACGGATCCGACGTCCAAACACGGCGACGCCGAGGATAAACCTCATCAAACCCCCTCTGGGGAGGAAAACAGTCCGGACGAAGAAGCACACATCATCCCGGAAACGCACTTGGAGCAAGAGAACCTCCGCAGAAGGCTTATTGCCACAGCGAGGAGTCTGAAGAAGCAGAAGCAAAGGCTTAAGGCCGCACAAAATACGCTCAACAGCAGCTGGAACAAAGTGCTCGACAATGAAGAAAAGTATGGTGGAAGTTACCACACAAAGAGCTATCCAAAGCGCAAGCTATTACCTGAATTCGATGATGAGGCCTTAGAGCCCACACGGCCGAAAAATAATACGGCCAACCGGCCAGATCAACCACCTTGCAACCGCGATAGAGCGGCTAACAAGGTCGCACATAAGTCAACACACGATCTACGTGAGGACTTGCGCCAAAAATCCAGTATGATCAGATCCATCTATGGATCTAGGAAGCATGCTCCGGCACAAAATCAAAACTGAATACTACAATCGTCCGAATGCCATGATACACCCAAATACAGGGGTGCCGCACACCCCCTATGTTTCACCAATGAGGTGCTGGACCATGAATTCCTAGAAGGATTCAAACCAGTGAACATAGAGGCGTACGACGGGACCACAGACCCTGGGGTATGGATTGGGGACTTTATCCTACATATAATACTTGCCCCTCAAGCTTAAAGGACCAGCTCGGTACTGGCTGAAAAGCCTCCCCGAAAACTCAATTGGAAGTTGGGAGGAGCTCGAGGACGCTTTTCGGGCTAATTTTCAAGGGACGTATGTCCGGCCTCCGGATGCAGACGATTTAAGTCACATAATTCAACAGCCCGGAGAGTCAGCCCAAAAGCTTTGGAACATGTTTCTCACTAAGAAGAACCAAATCGTTGACTGTCCGGACACTGAAGCCTTAGCAGCTTTCAAACACAGCGTCCGAGACGAATGGCTCGCCAGACACCTCGACCAAGAAAAACCGAGAACAATGGCAGCCCTGACAAGCCTCATGACCCGCTTTTGCGCGGGCGAAGATAGCTAGTTAGCCCGCAGTAGGACTAGCGACCCAAGCACAACCGAAGTTAGGGATAGCAATGGACAACCATGACACAATAAAAACAAGCGTCGTAATAAAGAAGATAGCCCAGATAATACAGCGGTAAACGCCGGATTCAGGGGCTCTCGACTAGGTCAGCGAAAAAAGCCTTTCAAAGGCAGCAGAGATGGACCATCTGGCCTAAACAGGATTCTTGACAAACTATGTCAGATTCACGACACCCCCGATAAACCTGCAAGTCACACCCACAGAGAATGCTGGGTCTTCAAGCAGGCCCGTAAGCTAAACACCGAACACAAGGGGGGGACACCAAGCAAAGACGAGGACGAACCTCGCCAGCAAAGCACTGGAGGATAGAAAAAAATCCCACCAGAAGTTAAAACAGTAAACATGATCCATGTGAAGAAGAGGAGAAGCAAACATGCACTCCGAGACATACGCGCCATAGAGCCCGTCACCCCTAAGTTCAACCCCTGGTTGGCCTGCCTGATCACTTTTGATCGCGGGGATCACGCGACAAGCATCCGACATGAAGGATTGGCTGCCTTGGTGTTAGACCCAATAATAAATGGATACCATCTCGCACGAGTCCTTATGGATGGCGGTAGTTGTCTAAATCTGATATATCAGGACACCGTCCGCAAAAGGGGGATAGACCCGACAAAAATCAGCCGCAGCAATACTACCTTCAAGGGAGTAATACCAGGCCAGGAGGCCCGCTGTACAGGCTCTCTATTACTAGAGGCTGTATTCGGTTCTTCCGACAACTTCTGAAGTAAAAAAGTTAACTTTCTACATCGCTCCATTCCGAAGTGGCTATCAAGCACTACTCGGAAGAGCGGCTTTCGCTCGTTTTAATGTAGTACCGCATTACGCTTCTCTCAAGCTCAAGATGCCCGGTCCACGTGGCACCATCACAGTTAGTGGAAATATTGAGCATTCTCTACGTGCGGAAGAATGTGCGGTGGCTTTAACAGCCGAGCACTAGACGGCCTCACCAACCAGAATAAATGACAGGTCGTCAAGACCACGGACACGGTTAGACGAGTTCGGCGCATCACTACAAATACATGAGATTGGTTTGATGGTTAAACCCTCATAAACGGTACAAGGGGCTTCCCGCGTGTAATCAGGGCTAGCTCGGCTCAACTTGACTTATCTTGAATTTTAATGGTTTATAGATAATAACCAATTTTCTTACACGACAACTTTCACTTAAGTTCTTCTCTTATATAGATGACAATCATGCTACACTCGTCCAGGACACGACACAACAGAGACACAGGCGCAGACGTGCAGCAGGGACCCGCTCAAAGGTTTCTTTTCAAATTAAGACCCTGCGTAAACCTTTTTTACTGTCTCTTGTTGTCCACATCCTCCGGATACTCATACAACCAAGAAGGATGCTGACGTTATTGGCATGTGGCCACGTCAGGATATTGCACGTACCTGGACACCCGGGGTTTATTATCAAGGGAATTGTTCAGCCCGGCATATGTTATAAAGACCGAATACCTTAGGGAGTGTTCGGCGTCGCGAGTTTGGCCTTATATGCATCAGCTCCGAATCATGTCTTTGGTCAAATGTTGGGTTTGCCCGGCTCCCATGTTTTGGTACCTTACGTTCCGCTATATCGGCTAAGGTAGCACTGGGAGAACTACTGCGATTGTGCCCTGGTTCATCTGGATGAGCACCTCAGTAGAGAAAGCCGAAAACTGACTATCATGATACAACGCGAGACTGGTCAACCACTCGATGACTTAGCGGAATCTTTGGGATTCCTCTGCATTAACGAAGGGCCATTTACCGGTCATGTACATACGCGCCCCGTATTCAAATGAGCGCGGAGGTACCTGGGGCTATCTAGTAGTCCCACATTCAAACTCGTATGGCTAAGTGAAAGTGTCAAAGCAATATAGTCCGATTGCCTCGTTCGCTGCACTACCACCTCCTTAATGGACCATGACGTTGGAGCAAGTGTGAATACACATTTTTTGCGAACACCCCCGCATTATATGCATGGGGGTTGAAGCCGACAACTGCAAACTTTCAGGTTATATATATATATATATATATATATATATATATATATATATATATATATATATATATGTATATATATATACATAAATGGCCGCACAGGAGGCATCATAATACTTTCAGGCAAAAGTATAAACACATCCTTAAAATTCAATAAAATATTGTTTTTACAATGGGAATACATGTCACTAGAACATAATATTCTTCGAGCAATGTGCCTCTATCGAACGAGCGCCTTCAAGGACCTCTTCAAACTAGTGCTCGGCAGCTACTCAGCCCACGGCCGAACCCTGTGTTGCAATAGCGGTGGCCTCCACATCTGCCCAGTATGTCTTGACACGGGCAAGTGCCATACGCGCACCCTCTATGCACGCTGACCTCTTCATAGAGTCGATGTGCCGCACAGCGCCAAGGAATTGTTGTGCTCAACTAAAGTGACTATTCGTCCTTGGCCCTTCCGGCCACAGATTATCCACAACAGACCTCATGGCCAGTCCGGACAACCTATGGAGCTCGGCCCACTCGGCCATTCGCTCATTCAACAGCAGCGGACGCACTGGAGCATGGAACTGTGACCAGAACAGCTTTTCCACTTCACGATCTTTTTGATCCTTGAAGTACTCAGCCGCATCAGCAACACTGGCTGCCAAATCCACGTATGCATCTGCAGAACTCCATAGTTGATCAAGAGGGGCATACTTCGGATCTCTGAACTTAGTCCACAACAAAAAGGGCTTCCCAGCCACGATATCTCCACCTTGACGCAGCTCCTCCTTCGCCGCTCTGATTTTGGAGCGGATTTCCTTGGCTGCTACAATGGCCTTCTCCAGGTCCGTCGCCTTCGCTCGACTTTCTTTTTCAAGAAGCTGGTAACGGTCGGCGGCATCTTTCAGCTCAACGGCCATCTCGGACATTCTTTCCTTGCTTTGGCAATGTGCGGCCTGTTCGGCCCTCAGCTCTTTGACCGCCTTTAGAGCGGCCGCATTACTATTCCTGGCTTGTTCCTTGGCTCAGGCAAGTTCCGCTGGAGGGTCTCCACGGTGGCAGCTCCATCTGCAGGCACAACATATGAAAGATACTGGCATCATGCTCCTATTACTATGTGTTGATCACCGGAGAAATCACATACCCTATGCCTCGTCAAGCCGCTTGTTGACAAGCACGATGTCGGCATCTGCTGCATCAAGTTGCTACTTTAGCTCGGCAAACTCATCAGTCCGGCTAGCCATTGGACCTTTCAGCCACCTGCACATGAAGGCAATCTGATTATTTCCTGCGACTATGATCCTCTATTTGCCGCCATTTTCGACGGCAACCAGAGTATCAGGGGCTACTATCTGCATAGGGCACACCTAACATGTGCGGTACTGTCAAAAACATACACTATTTCACGTACCTCAAAGCCTTTCAGCAGACTCATAAAAGCTTCACGCAACCTGCTTTGGGCGGATGAAATCCTTTCAATTACCATACCCATTAGCATACGATGCGCTTCTGAGATGGCCGCTTGCTCCAGAAGATTCTTTGGTGCGTCCGACCGCACACTGTACGGTTCCGGATTCTTTCTGTTGCTCACTTTAGGAGCCGAATACTGAGGACTTCGGGTGGCCAAAGGATTACCCTCTGGCCTTGGCGGATCTGGAGAAACCCTCCACGACGACACTTTAGGGTCGCCCGCCTCATGAGGAGGGGTGGTAGGGGGAGGTGTTTCGCTCTCCATCATCTCTGGAAGAAGATCCCCCGAAGACGAACTCTGTCAAGAAGGGATACGATCCGAACTGCAAGATATATGCTTCGGTTATTATCTTCAGAAGTAATGTAAGATATTTTTACTATTAAGTACCTTTTTACTTAGAGCTTGGTAGAGGGATGATCCCCTTGCGGACACTGTACAGCAAGAGTACCCTCCGAGGCCGGACCCTCTGGCGAAGATTTATTCCCCCGTTTGGAAACCTTTGTTCCGGGGTCTTCAGAGGTGGTCCTTTTCCTACCTTGGGGAGAGGGAATTTCAGATCCTTCTCCCTGGCTATCCTCCTTCGCAGAGGCACTAATTCCCCCGGTTCGGATGAATGATGAGTGAGGCTTGCTTTCAGCCTCTTTATTCCCCCCCTTCATCTTCCCCTGAGGGCGCTTAATGAGGCGCCGGCTCGAGCATCCTGGCTAGTACTGGATTGGCCGTACACCTAATCATCTTCGCCTTTGTTATCCAGTCCTGGTCAAAGAGCAACTTTTCATAATGATGTTGTGATAAATAAAAAGACAGCGTGTTCGGCCATGGGATTACTTACTTGGGTATCGGGGTGATTACAGCTCAGACCCGCATCCTCGGTGGTGTCCGGACACTCTATTTGGGTTCCGAAGAACAATTTGTACATCTCTCCGAGCATCATGCCAAGGAAGTGTTGAATAGTCCATGGCCCTTCCGGGTTGAATTCCCACATACGGAGTGGTCGACGTTTGCAAGGCTAGACTCGACGAACTAGCATGACTTGCATTACCGAGACCAGGTTGACATGTCTCTTGAGGAAATCTCGGACACGACTCTGCAATATCGGCACATCATTTACTGGCCCCCAGTTTAGCCCCTTGTTGATCCATGACCTCAGTTGTGGTGGGGGCCTGAGTAGAAGGCAGGGGCGGCCACCCACTTGGAACTCCGGGGAGCTATGATATAGAACCACTCCCGCTGCCACAAACTGGACAACTTCGGGAAGGAACCCTCTAGCCATGGAGCCTTAGCTCTTTTGCTTATTATGGCACCTCCGCATTCTGTGTGCCACCCCTTGATTATCTTCGGCTTCACATTGAAGGTCTTAATCCACAGGCCGAAGTGTGGGGTAATGCGGAGGAAGGCCTCACACACGACGATGAACGACGAGATGTGAAGGAGGGAATCCGGGGTCAAATCATGGAAATCCAGCCCATAATAGAACATCAGCCCCCTAACAAAGGGATCTAGAGCGAGGCCTAGCCCTCGGAGGAAGTGAGAAATGAACACAACACTCTCGTTGGGTTCGGTAGTGGGGATGACCTACCCTCGGGCGGGCAGCCTGTGCGAGATTTCGGCGATCAGATACCTGGCCTCTCTCAACTTCTTGATGTCCTCCTTTGTGACAGAGGAGGGCATCCACCGACCTTGGAGGTTGGATTCGGACATGGTTGAAGGTCCGAAGCACCTGACCTGAGCCTTGGGTGTTGGAACTCGAGGCGGGGGAAGGATTCGATTGAGAACGAGAAGGAAAAAAGGACAGGCCTTGGCCTCTTTATAAAGAGGGTGAATATCAAGCGTCCTCCTCATGGCCGTTTGGGACTTGCCTAAAATCGAGGAGTCATACCAACAGGCACGAGTGGGTTACCCACGTCCGTATTGATGAGAATCCCGTAATAAGGGGGACACAATCTCTGCTTCGACAAGACGTGTCAAGAAAACCGCCTCTCAATATGTGCAGTGCTGGTTGAGAAAAACGGTTCGAATAATGACCGGGCCATGACATAATGTCCTGCTGTCAAAACGTGTTAGCAGCTTTGATTTGTGGAAACATTATTCTCTCTACGGTGGTATGTGGAACTTGTTTTGCCTAGCCGGACACTATCCATGGGTTCAAAATCTTCTATGGGGTATTTGGAGGAGGAACCCGCCTTGCAATGCCGAAGACAAAACTACACGCCGGACTCATCGTCATTGAAGCCTGGTTCAGAGGCTACTGAGGGAGTCCTGGATTAGGGGGTCTCCGGACAGCCGGACTATATCCTTTGGCTGGACTATTGGACTATGAAGATACAAGATTGAAGACTTCGTCCTGTGTCCGGATGGGACTTTCCTTGGCGTGGAAGGCAAGCTTGGCAATACGGATATGTAGATCTCCTCCCTTGTAACCGACTCTATGTAACGCTAGCCCCCTCCAGTGTCTATACAAACCGGAGGGTTTAGTCCGCAGGACAACATGCAATCATACCATAGGCTAGCTTCTAGGGTTTAGCCTCTACAATCTCGTGGTAGATCAACTCTTGTAATACTCATATAATCAAGAACAATCAAGCAGGACGTGGGGTATTACCTCCATCAAGTGGGCCCGAACCTGGGTAAACATCGTGTCCCTTGCCTCCTGTTACCATCCGCCTTAGACGCACAGTTTGGGACCCCCTACCCGAGATCCGCCGGTTTTGACACCGACACTCGCTGCTTCTCCCTGCGCTGCCGGGTGTGGGATCTACAACCGGCGTCGCCGCTGGCGGGATCCTTATCTTCTTGGCAATGTGGCCAGCCGACTCCATTTTCCTTGTGGGCGTCGCACCGAGCTCATGTGTTTGAGCAGAGTAGCTAGAGATGAGCCTAGTGGCAGTGCGAGTGGGGAAGAAGGAGGGCTGGGGTTTTCTGTAGGAGTGGAAGAAGAGGAGCAGGCATTTTCTGTACTAGCGAGGAAGAAGGTGAGCGGGGGTTTTCTGGACGAGTGAGGAAGATGGGGAGCGGGGGGGATTGGGGGGCGACAGAAGCGGGAGAGTCCAGCGAGCTGTAGTATAAGTGGAAGCGATGAGGAAGGGGAGTTTTCCTAGGATCGCCCCCTCTTCAAGGAATATGGGCTTCTCATCGCAAAAAACAAAAACAAATGGGCTTTAAGAAGGATAGGCTTTTGTATCGGCCCAGTCGGTTGCCCGTGTTTTATACTGGAGGGCCTTGTGCTAGAGGCAGCCCGAGACACTCTCCAGCTTATTTCCCATTCGAGAGAGAAAAAGAGAAGCCTCCAGCTTATGGCTACTCATCGGTAACCTTTTTCAACTTGGCATCCACCAAATTAGAGGATGCGGTACTGGATGCAGACACTCACACCGATCGCGTAGCGCGGCAAAGTGAGGTGTCAAATAACAGGCCTACAATATACTTACTAGATTGTGAAGGTGGACAGGCTAGTCAACATTTACATTAAACTAAGATTTAGAAGATACGATATGCATACTAACATTCAGAAGAACAAAAGTTCAGCATGTTTATGCATCTCAATGATTCACCATACTATAACCAATACAAAGCTGTGAGAAGGTGTGGAAATAAAGAAAATCAGTCGATGCTTCTCTGAGCAAAGGGCCTCCCTGCGCACGCATTAATTTCCTTAATTTCCTAGGCATGCTTGTTTCTTCTCCATGTTGTGAGCACTTTGAGCATGTTGGCAACTCCACAGCTAGCTAGCTGCCTCATCTTGCAATTGATGCTGACACATTTGCAGCAAGCACATGCAATAGAGATGACTCAACATGAGTCCATATTGTGCAGTTCCCCTGAAATCATCTTCATTGTCCTGAATCTAAAAAGATAGGAAAACAATAGCTATACTTAAACGGTGTTGCAAAACAGTTGCACATATCAATAGCTCGGCATGACAAAACATGATCATCTAGACGAAGGGGACACTGACCCGCCTGAGGAAGATTATATATAATTTCATAAGTCCTTGGTTGATTTCCACCTTCGGCTGCATTGCTTGTTTGCTACTCCACACATGACAGGATCGTTCTGCACTGCAATCAGCAAGTCAACGTACGAATAAGCTTAATTCATCTTGCAGTGGTGATTGTACCTAGTTACGAATGTAGGAATACCTGGAGCACCATGAGGTTAGCTGACAACAGGTAGATGCACCCATATAAGTTTTGTGCGGTGCTACCAAAATTGAGGTTTGTATCCCTTCCCGTTATGGGAATTCTTCTTGAAGTTGGTAGAATGTGACGGCTTGTTCTTTGCATCAAACTTGCCTTTCCCCTGAGATTTGTTCTTGTTGTTTTGGGGCTAGTTGGGCTGGAAGTTCTTCTCGTGTACCATGTGGGCACTAGAAGCTCCCTCAGCGACCCAAGCATGTGTGTCTTTTGCTCTCGCTTTCTCTTCAAAATGAAGAGTGCTAATGAGATCCGAAACGGAAAACTCATGTCTCTTGTTTTTCAGAGAAGTAGCAAAATCGTTCCACGAAGGTGGAAGCTTTGCTATGATGGTCCCATCAACAAATTTGTCCGGCAACACACACTTGAAGTACTCAAATTCTTTAGCGAGTGACTGTATCTCATGAGTCTGCTGAACAACAGAGCGCTCATCAGTCATCTTGTAGTCACAGAATTGCTCCATGACGTACAAATCATAGCCAGTGCCCGAGGCCCCAAATGTGGCCTCGAGCGCAGCCCACATGTCTTTGCCGCTGTCAAACGACATATATGAATCCACAATGGAATCATCAAGAACACTTAGCAGGGCGGCTTTGAAGAGGGTATCCATGTTCTCAAAAGCTTCATGCTGTGTAGGATTAAGATCGCCCTCAGGCTTAACCTTAGTGGCGTCATAGCAGTACATGATCGAAAACCAATATACTTCCCTTGTGCGCCACCTTTTATATTGCACCCCCTTAAAAGTAGGCGGCTTTAAAAGCGCAGCAAAACCACTCGGAGTAAATTTCCTATAATCAGGTTTTTGTATTGGATTGTTGAATATATGAGAAATTTACTATGAGATGCAATCTGAATCAACAGTAAATAGATCATCACGACAATTGCAAATATCAAAGTAATGATGCGGACTAAACCAGGAGGACAGAATCAAATACTGTACAACGGGAGCAGAACCGTTGTGGTTGATGTTGTCACTCATGTCGTTGATGAAGAGGTTACCGAGGTCGGGGAAGAAGGCTGTCGTTGAGGAAGTCATCGCTGGCAGCAGTCACAGGAGTGTGCTCCCCAAAAACCTGATCGCCCCTCTCCCGTACAGGATCACGAAAGGCGGGGTTCGGAGGACTGATGTCCCTTCTCATGGTGCACGCCGGAAGGAGGGATGGAGAAGAATTGCGTGGCGGCGCTAAGATCTGGAATGGTGCAAAACCATATGATACAGCGGCGGCTAGGGTAGAGCCTGTCAGGTCGGTCGTGCGAGTAATACCAAGTAGTATAATAGTAGGTCTTTGGCCCAAACCCCACGTCCAAGTCAATAATAGCCCCACTATCCAAAAGAATCAGAAACAACTGAGTAATTAAGGCGTCCGTTAATTATTAATTAATGACTTAGTAAATTTTCTAACTCACGCCACACTTAGAGCATGGTTAATAGTATAGCCAACATACGGCTATATGAAGTTGACACCTCATCTAGAACCAACCTAATACGAAGCATGCTTACAATAGTTAGTCCATTTAGTATAATAGTATATCATTAATAATGGCCCCACCTTTTGTCTCACAAAGTATGTGTATTCTGAAATGTCGGGCGTGCAGCGAGCGGTGCCCTCGGTTGGCGCACCGCTTCAGTGGCGGAAGCAGTGAGAGGTCGCATCGCCCTGACTTGCCATCAATGTGGAGTGGCGGGAAGGTTTCGATTTTTGATGCAGTTGCCGTGCTACTACCGTCCAATATTCACGTGTGGTTGTTTCTAGAATAAAAAGGAGGTACTCCTACTTATGTTACTCCCACTATGTCTAGCCTTGCGCTTGGCTCTTCGCCTCTTCCAGAAGTCGAACAATAATGGCTATACTACAATAGTACTTCTGGCAATCTAACACCAAATGAATTGTTGCACGTCCACTGCTTGTAAGAAAAAGTTTCTCCTCGTGCTGAGAGCCACCGCGCACGCGTTGGCGAGGGAGAAGGCATAGTAAGCAAGCTTCTCGTCGTTCTGTGAGTTGACGGGACACGTCAAAGTTATTTAGTCGTACTCTCTCCAAAAAAGGGTTAACCATGTCATGGCTACCATCCCGTGCTCCGTCGTTGAGTACATGCACTATTCACGTGCCATCGAGGAGAAAAATATTGCGTATAGGAGTAGGTGCCATCGAAGTGCACGACTCACTTACACAGTTCTTATCTAATTATCTCCATTTTCTTGCATGACACGTGCACCTTGATGCTAGATGTCTCGCGTGTTGGAAAAAGGACGAATAAAGCTCACGTAAAAAAAGAGTGGAAGAACATAGATTCCCGACGACTGAGAAGGAGCAAGGAACCTCGCAGTGGAGCATCTGCAAGGAACCTTGCGTGTTTCCCCCTGTTTTTTGCCGCCTGCTCACCTATAAACAAATAAAAGAACATGAAATCTTCACTAACCACTAGAGACGATACATCAGGATGATAAGTTGAAGTTATTTTATTAGTTTATATTGATAACCATGCAAGAAGCCATGCATGTACAGGACGCATGCAGCCACGCATGTACACATGCCAACGCACTAACTCATGCCGATCCAACTTATGCACAAATGCGCACAACATGGAGCACACAACGCACGTACACAACACATGCATGCACACACACTCGGCCGCATAATGCACGTGATGGTGAAGAACACATGCATGGGCACACACTCGGCTGCATGGAGGCATGCGCCATCTACGGTGACGTCCGGTTCGTCGTGCTACGGCAAAGCTCGCACACAACGGCGCCTACACATCTCTTGCAGCACCTCTTTGCCATCGCTGATCAACGACTAGCCGGAGACGAAGACGACCGTAGCCTCAGCCTTAGAGCTAGCACCGATGTAAAAGCACGCACGCTGCATGCACACGAGCACGTACGGAGTGCCCATGACATGGTGTGTCCCCAGTCGCCTCTACTCCTTCTACGCACGTTGTCTATGAATGCGGCTGCATGCCTAATGATGATGTGGGTGAGATCTTGTAGGATTCAGATGATGACAAGGAGGGTGTCTCCAACAGTGTTCCTCGGCTCGCACCTCTTGCATCACGGGGGTCGAGCTTGGAGTCATTCATCTGGTACATGTGGCATCTCAGATCTGGACACAAGGTGACATGCACCGTCAAGGGGGTCACGTCGGACGCGACCTCTCACTGCATCCGCCATTTGAAGCGGCGCGCCGGCCCAGGGCGCCGCCCGCTGCACTCCCAGCTGTACCCGCCTCCTCGCCGCATTCAAAAACCTACATTTACTAGTATGTATACACGTTCATGGCACGTCTTAATATTACTGTTCCGTGCAACGCACGGGCACCTTACTATAGACTAGTATGACCAAAAATTGAACTAACATTATATATAGTACGATAAATTCTGATGCATGTCACCTAAAATTATATCATTGAAAACTATGTTCAAATACTAATCCAACGATATAATTTTTGTTGACATGCACTAACATTGTCAGTTAAATCTTCAGTCAAATTCAATGGGGGACTAATAAACCATGACCAATGTAGTACTAGTGTAGAGGGCGGCGCTGCACGTGAGTCTCGCGGCAGTAAAGCCGTCATATCACAAAACCCAACCACTAATAAGTGGCCTGGTAAAATAAAGGACAAATAAGCAACCATCACATCTCTCCATCTTGATTGTTCTAGAACACAAGTGAGGTAGCAGCAGTGTACTGTTCATGCGAATCCTACTGATATTGGCCATTGGATTTAGAAGATCAATGGTTATGATTGATGTTCTTAGTCCTACTTAAACTGGTACACTATCACTACAAAAAAAATACACTTCCGTGATGATACGTGTTTGTCACTGTAGGTCAGGTTTTCTGTCATGCATGTACATCCATGACAAATTTATGACAGAATCAAGATAGTCATACCTGTGCTGTCGTAGAAATGTTCCATGACATTACCAAAATTATCATCACGGAAGTGTCCACTTCCATGACGATAAATCGTGCGTCACAGAAGTGCTTTCGTCAAGGGTGACCGACACGTGGCATCCACCGTAACGGAACACCGTTAAGCTATCGGGTCCGGTTTTGGATCCGATAACCCGTTAACAGCCCCGACCAATGGGGATTTTCCACGTGTAAAATCATCATTGGCTGGAGGAAACAGGTGTCGGCTCACCGTTGGGACACATGTCATCCACTCATTGGACCCAAAGCGCCTATGATACGTCGACACGTGGCACAACCCAATAGAGGCCCATTCATGTGAAAAGGCCGCCCCGTTTGACTTGGTCAAAAGGTGGCGGGCCGGCCCATGACAAGCCTGTTAACGGCATGTTCGCATATAGCCATTTACAGCCCGCTAACCCAGGGCCCATTTACAGCCTATCCGAATTAGGCCCAGTAGCGTCATCTGGGCCGTCCAATATAATTCTAGCCCGTTTTAACTTCCGGCCCATGTATGGCCCATGACGTCTTTTGGCCCATATGAGGCCCTTAGTAACCCTCGGCCCATTAACGGCCCGTGGTAAAACTGGCCCGTAATGAACAGTGTATCACTTTATACCCATTAACGGCCCATTATTCCGTTGGGACGTTTCCAGTCCATGTTATCTTTCGGCCTTCTCGGGGCCCATTTATTCTTGGGCTCATTTCCACATTCGTTTACTTACGGCCTGTTACTGTCATTTTCTGCTTGTGGGCCAAATTCAGCATGTGGTTACAGTCGGCCCGTTTGTGACCCGTTAATACGTTGGGCCGTTTTCATAGCATCATCAAAATACGACCGATTACCGACGGCCCATTATGGTCGGCCCATGAACGGACGATTTCAACTCTAGCCCATTTACGGCCATAATGTGGTCTATTATTGGCCCATGTTTGGCCAACCGATCATAAGCTCGTAGAAGGCCCATTGATGATATGTCCCATAGAAGGCCCATTGTGTCTACCGCCCGTATAAGGCCCATTGTTTCTATGCCACGTAGAAGGCCCATTGTTTCTATGGCCCTTATAAGGCCCATTGTTTCTACGGCCCATAGGAGGCCCATGTTAACTACAGCCGGTGGGCATCAAAGTTCGCCACCAGTGAAAATATAGGGAACACCCTACACTATACAAAAATGGCTTGTTCTTTTCTTCAGCCGGTGGCTGCACATTAAGAACAAATTTTGTATCGCACCAAAACAAATTACAACTATAAAACAAAAGGAAGGTTGGCATAAAAGTTAACAGTCTAGCAGACAAATGCACCACCAGAAGTTTAGAAGCTCAGTTCATTTGACCTGACTGTTACGTTTTCATGTTGTACTGTCCGATGGAGCACCATAACCTTCGCCTTCAGTTCTCCTAGGCTCCTGAACAACATAGCAAATGTCTGATAGTCTGGTTTCAAAACCATGCATATCTTGACAACATCGAACAATGTCTCTCCTTGTTTCACAAAGGGTCTCTGTTAGGGAATGGACTTGTGTCTCGAGCGCAGATACAACATTGTTTTGAGCTTGCATATCTTGATCATGAGATAGTTTGGACGAGATTGCCTTAACAGCCAAGCCAGTACTACGCAGGAACGTGCTTTTGGCACTATTAGTGGACATGCACTGAACCACTGCAGCAAGGGCTGACATTGCGGTTATAGTTGCCTCGCCACCTTCAGAAGGTGGCGGTTCCACCATTTTTTCCATAGCTCACGAAAAAGTTGTGGTTTTACATTAGTAGTACCAAAACAGAAGATATTAAGGAGGCAGCAAAACCAACCAAAATAGCTTTGGTCTATATACAGAACTTATTCTAGTGAACCCATGTAAAATAATAGTTGTATTTTATTGCAAAGTACATAATAAAACCAGGTTCCAAACATATGACCATGTACCATTGCTAATGTATTGTCTATTTCTTCACATTGTATTGAGGGCTAAGGATAAAGAGACGAAGTTTATAATACGGTAAGCATAGTATGACATTATTCATATCACAAAACAACTAAGAGCAGAAAAACAGGCAACTGTAACATTGTGTGGGCAAGTCCAACACGGAACTAGATTACAGGTCAAGATCAAAGGAACATCACTCCTCTCTTTTAAACCTTGTAAGGTGCAATGATACACTAAGACAATTGTGTATAAAATTGAAAAGAGTAATAGACATTGGCTGCAAACCATGCAGTTCAAGGCACAAGTCAGAGTATGTAGTAGTTAAAAGGCATGAGGATTAAGGACTTCCAACAGCGGCTTTGACTGGTGTAGTCATGCCCTTCTTCTTGCTGGTGTGACAGTCCTTGAAGATTTCGACAGCATTTGGTTTAGGTACTTTTTGGTCCTTGCGGGCTTTCCTATGCATTTGGAACAAGTCAATATTGATCTGATAATATGGTACAGTGAAAAGAGTGAAACAACAGCTAATTACAAGAGCCTCGCAGTGTGCAACATAGCTACGAGATCCTGTCGTCTGTTGGAGTTTCACTTTCGTACGGTTGGCCTTGTTCTTTGAACAGTTCACCAACAAGAAGATAGATTTGTGTGGCACATGTGTAAATAAGACTGCAGCATGTGATCTGATCACATATATATAATGTACCTGATACTTCGGATCGGCCCAGTGTTTAATGAGGCCTCTCAAGTCTTCATCAGATATATTTTCCACTGGAGATGTTTGGGCAAGTTCAATGTTAGCATTGCCCTCAAAGTGAATTTTCCTCAAGTTATACCGATACTGTCGTAGAGCAGACTTGAAAAAATGGGTGCAAGCTTGTCTGGTCGCATCATTTTGGCTATCCAACTTGAACCTCATCTGTTGAAAATTATGGGAGTGTCATTATCAGCAACCTAGAAAGTATTGGACAGAGCAAGACGATATTACTAGTTTCCATACATAACCATACTTACAGATAAATGGCCGAGGAAGGTGTTGAACTGGGTTTCGTCTTTGTCATTCCTGTACTAAATCCATGTTTGGAGGATACGTACATGACACCTAACAGCAACCGCTGCCTCTAATACTAACTTGGCTGACTCTATGGCATCACGTGGCCTTTTTAAACCTGCCTCAAAAAAGATCTCCGTTCTTCCTCCTCTAGATTTAGTTAACCTATCGAGCATTATCCCTGATGTTTGTTTCCTCTTGCGCCTAGGTGCTAGTCCAACAACAAACATAGGAAGTGTTAGTGTACATCAAACTGTGAGACTACATATAAAGAAGCATGCAACTATAACTTGAATCCAGCAACTACCTTCTTGCTGTTGAAGCTCACAAAGTTCATATGATCTTGCCAACTCATCTTGTGTCAAGAGTGCTTCAGAAGTAGTGTCAGGTGGCAAGGGAGCTTGGGAACGTGCTGCTAGCTGAGTTGACGAACGAGTAAATCGTGCAGCTGGTGGTACTATGGAAGGTGTTGCAACAACTAGGGTTGTCTCTGCTTGTTTGGTGGCAGCTATTTGTTTCTGTTTGGCTTGTTCTGCAGCTCGTGTAGCATGGGATACCCTATCGGTACAATTTTCCGCTGGACTTTGACCTTCTATTGCACCATCAGTACCAGCAGAATCTGCAGGATTGTTCCGCTTCCCTTTCCCTGTCGTTCTGTCTTGCTTCCTCTTTCTCTGTGCCATGTTAAGTCAAGCCGACAACAAAAATGAATACATATTTAGTTCTTCAGAACAAATGTACTTTGATGTAAGAACATGGTGTGATAGACAGATATTGTATGTTCCAGAAACAGGAATACGTGTCTTAGTCACAAGTATAATGTGTAAAGTAACCAGATGAAATTCAACAAAATTAGAAGCAATACAAGCTAGATATCATACATAACATGCAACCACATATAATAGTGCCAAGTTAGAGGGAGCACCTGTGATGGTGCACTAGGGAGACGTGCTCATCACCAACACAACTACGTTGAGTGTCTATGCATGTGTTGTCTTGGAAATCATCTTGGGGGTGGAGGAGTAGAATCTGTAGAGGCCCTACATTTGGAAGGAGCACTTTCATCCGCTGCCTTGCTAACTTCCTTCCGCTTTATTGATTTTGAATTGTCAAGTAAAACCGACAAGAAAAAGCAATAAAATTCACTCTTGAGAACTCATTCGTGCATGATACTGACAATCACTACTTTGATGTAAGTCAAACACATGATTCCAGGATGGAATAATATGAAAAACATGACGGCATGGCATATTCACAACTGTTTGTGCAAAACTAAGCAGAAACCATTTCACCAAATAAGAAGCAATGCAAGCTAGACACCACGTGAAATATGCAACCAATATGACTCTGCCAAGTTAAAAGTGTCCCATCATAAATGGCATTTCAACAAATTAGAAGCAGTGCATGCTATAAATCATATCAAAGATGCAACTAATATCACACTGCATATACTGAAGGTGTCTCGTCATATTGATTTATGCGGGACACAAAAAACAATAGTTTTATGTGAGGACATGCTTAATAGACAGATGTACTATGTACTAAATACAGGAACACATGTCACATTAACAGGTATAATGTATAAGCTAAGTAGAATAGCACATGCAGTTTAACCAGATTGGAAGGATTACAATCTAGACACCATATGCAACATGCAACCACATATCACGCTGCCAAGTTAGAGCAAGCACATGCGATGCTAGTGTAGGGGAAATGTGGTAATCAACTACAGAGCTACATTCACTATCTTCATCTAGCCTTGTTGTTTCTTGAGATTCATGTCGGGAGGCTGAAACTGCATTCTTTAAATGAGTAATCCACTTGCCTGACTGCCTCATCATAAGTGATTGATGAGGGATACACAAGAACATTAGTTTGATGTAAGAACATGGTTAATACACAGATGTACTAGTATGTACCAAAAATAGAAAGGCATGTCATATTCAAAGGTATAATGTGTAAGCTAAGCAGATGCAATTTAACAAAACTGGAAGCAATACAAGCTAGACATCCGGCTGGAGTGGTGAGCATGATCATCTAGGACCTGAGAGCCTGGTGGGAGGCGGGCTGCTTCGCCACCATCACGGCTTTTTAGTTGGCTTCCAGGTGATGCCTCTCTTTGCTGGGCTTCTCACTGGCTCGGCCAGTGCCCTGACTAGCTATTTGTCTTCTGGTGCTCATGGGATGGTGGTTCATGTAAAAAATATCTTTCCTTATCTTAATAAAGACCGACTTCGGCCTTTCGAATACAAGATAGACACCATATGGAACATGCAACCACATAGGACACCGCGAAGTTAAGGCAAGCACCTGGGATGGTGGTTCATTGCGAGCGAGGTCATCAACTCCAGAGCTACGTTTACCATCTCCATCTGCTGACACTGCACCCTTTATAGCGGTGCAACGTGCCGTGCTTACCCGCGTAGAAAGCTGGAGGAACTTCTCTCTTTTCATTTCTGCTTCTCTCGAGGCAGACTCTGAAATACGCTTGCATAAAAACACAATAGTGAGAGTATGGGTGAAGTGTGTGCAGAACTAGTGCACTGTAAAAGTAGCAGATACCAGGTGGCTGAAAAATAAATGACAGGAGAGATATGATAGCTCTACAACATTGCATGGCAAACAAAATTAGATTCTACTCCATATGATTTTGTAATATATGAGCACAGGAAATGCAGGTACTCCTCCAGCACAGCACCACATGTGGTCATATCAAGATAACAGTCGACTGAAAATAAATAGGTCAGTCGATTTTTTAATGAACCATTCGATCTATAAGGAACAGGAAGATGGCCTTTGTCTACCTCCCGCCAGTCACTGTTGATGATCTTTCTCGAACTGCCAGCGACCAACGGCCCAGACCCCTGCCTCCGCCGCTCCACCCTCCCGTCGACCTCACACCACCGCCATGCTTGGCAGCGCCCCAGACCATCCCTGTAATCCCGGCTGAACTCCAGATCGGGCGCCAGTAGCTCTAGGCCCCACACGCCCCTAAGATAAACACCGAGGCGCTGCTTCCCCGGTGTAATAGGCGGACTAGCGCCTGTTACGCCGGGGAATGCTTCCGTTAATTGGGAATCAACTGACCAGGAATTGAAATTTAGGGGGGCGACGGACCTCTAGCTAAGGTGAAATAGTATATGAGGAGAAACCTTGTGCATCGCGAGTTACTAGGAACATCTAGTGTCAAGAAGAAGCGGTCAACTAGTGTCTTCTGAAGGATAAATACCATGCAAGCAGACACGTAATATTTGCACAAATAAGGGAAGAGGAGTACCATTTTCGGTTGCCGGTGTGGTCGCCTCCACATGTCGCACCGATCTTCTTCTTTTTGCCAGGGAAACCGTTGTTCTGGAGGGTGCAGGCTTGGACGAACCCATGGACAAATTGTTGATTGTGTTGCCATGGCCATATGTCGGCGGAGGGGAAGCAGATCCGAGGCGGCGAAGGACGGCGTAGCGGGAACAGCTCCGGTGCGGTGGAGTGTGGTGAAGTTGGAGCGGCAGCGGCGAGGCGCAGGATGGCGTGGTTGAACTGGCTCGGGTACGGACGGCTCGGCCTCAGCTTCAACTACTAGCCGTGGAGGGCGTTGCGGTTGAGGTTGTGGTGGACAACGACGTCGGGGTATCGGCTCCGGTGTGATGGAGGAGGGCGGCGGTTGATGGGTGGAATGGGGTGGCGGACGGAGGACGCCGGGGTTTCGCGGCTGGTGGAGAGGTAGTTTTTGCGCCCATGGAGTATGAATGGGGAATTGGACAGGTGGGCGGGGTGGAGGGGGAGAACCATGTTTCGGTCTGGGACGCGCTTGTTTTTGGCTTTTTTGAACAGAACATGGGACGCGCTTGTTTGAAATTTGGGGAAAGTACAAACTTTGCCCCCTCTTAAATTTTGGACCTACTGCGGGTCGGGGGTAGGATGGTAATCCCAGGTGTCCCAAATAGTGGGTGGGAGTGATTTCGGCCGCGTGCATGTGTGCTTAGGGGACCATTGTGTATGAATGTTTTTCGGAGGCGGTTGCGTGGCATCTAGATGAAGGTACAAACCTACCCCGGTTTAGACCTTTGGACGTCAGGCCGGTAGGTTTCACGGGTCGAAGTTATTAGAAAAGTAATTTTCTTGTACTACCAAACATTGGTCTCATGCAGTTTCGGGCGAGTAGAGGCTCTTTTGATGCTTCGTTCAAAATTTTGAAACACAAGCATTCGCGTTTAGAGTACTCTTGAACTTTGAGGATTGACCTAAATAGACAACGTTAAATTTGACCTTGTATGTTTGAAAACCTCATTAAATTATCCGCTTCTTTTTGAAATTTTAACACTTAAAAATCCTATAACTATGATTATTTTGGAATGGATGAGCTAAATTAGAATCTATTTGTACATGACTACATATGCTATTATGTACAAAATCAGAGCAAATATTGGTGCCCCCATAATTTAGGTATGATTTACAAATGCCATGATATCAAATTCAAATAATTGAACGGACTTCATGTTGAATTTGATTTTTAGAAACCACCTTAAGTTGAATTCAAATGTATGCTAGTTCATAGGTAGCTATTTATAATGTTCATTGTGTAACTTTCGTATGTATAATGTGCTTTACACACACAACATGAACTATACTCACGTTTATATTCGATTGCTAAAGCGATGCATTGTCTGGAGTTCAAAAAACTAACCATGTGGATCAATTGTGTCGAATAATAACATAGACATGCTCAAATTCGATAGAATCCAGATGTCTAATGGATCAATGACCGTTCCTTACGCGAATTGCAAATATCATGATCCCATCCTAATATTTGGATACAATTTATATCTTTAATCAATGTGTACAGCTGTCTTGTACGTGTAGTTTCACTCTCCATCGGTGGTCTCTCACACATGCTCACACACTCTCTCCCGAGGTGTCTTTCTTGCACACATGCTCTCGATATAACCCTCCCTCCCTCTCGTAACCATTTATGACTGTTTTCACTAACCTTCATCACAAGCACTCTTCCTCTCGCAAGCATACACACGCACAATCCCCATCGACCCTTTCTATATACATAGACCTGCGTACGTGTGTCCTGTACGCATATTATCTTTAGGCATGTCTCTCATGCATTGTCTCACACCTCTCTTCCTAATCGACGAGTATGATTCGATTTTCTTTTTGCGAAAAGACGAGTATGATTCTAGCAGAGCATTCTTTAGGATGCCCCTTAAAGTTAGGTTGGATGAATAGTAATATCAGAGATAAAGCGGTTACCTTAGTCCGAGAACCTAGGGTTACAAATCCTAGCCGGCTTTGTCAGTGGACACAGAGTCCTTCACAATTATGCTATCTTTGTCTTGTACGACTAGTCATCCATGGGTCTCCCTAAATGCGTCACGGGTCGACCAATGTGGCGCAGGACGGAACCAAACGAAGGGCCTCACCTCGACCCACCAGACCTCACGCGGTGACACACCCTCTGCCCCCACGTCTTGTTATCTTCTCACACCCACACATACCAACACAGACACCACACACAAAAATATATTCTCCTGGTGCCTCTATCCACTCCCCCCTTGCATATACACACTCAAGGGAATCTCTTGCCGTGACGTCATATTCATATCTCTCTCTCTAGACCACTCTCATTTCTCGTGCTATCTCTCCCACGCCCCCTGTCAGCTCCTCTATCCATGCCTCTCTCGAATACGTAATACACACACATACCTCTCTAGGCCCTGCCAAATGCATCAACTACACATTCACACATGTTACATCACGTACCCCATTGATCTAAAAAGCCCTCTCTTCATGTTTATTTCGCATACAACATTCCTTTTGAATAAAGTATGGACAATAAAATGTTTTAGAATTTCTACATATATACAACATTACAAAGTTATATGGAGGATTATGAACGCTTGCATTGCATGGTGCCCACAATGATATTTATTCCGAACTATGAATTTGTATATTTTTATACTATATATAAAGTTAGTCATAATAAAGAGAAACGAAGAGCATCTCTCTCTCCATCGCATACCCCCCTCTATGCCCCTTTCATGTATGCACACAAACTATATCCAGGTCCTCTAAAAGTAAGCCCCCAGCACATTCACGCTTGTTTCATCTTTCTCTCGCAATATATACAGTGACGATCATTGTATTTGAAGCGAAAGCACGATACGTACATTGGACTTCAGAATCCCCTCATTACGGTCACGGGCTCACCGTACAACTCTGTATTTGCTCAAGACACGACTAGTTAACCAGTTAAACGCTCCATGTGGCACCTCTAGTGTTGCATCACATTATCTCACTACCATCGGGCCCACCTGTCGGCTTGTATCTACTCTACATCTACACTCTTATAAAATACTACCAAGATGCCCATGCGTTGCACGGAACATCAAGATGCATTTGTATGAGTAGTTTATCTTGTGGGAGAAAAGAATGAACAAGGGAAGGCCTTGTTTGCAAGCGTGGAGAGGGGTGTGGGTATATTTTTGCAAAATTGCCATAGTTTCCTTCATATCCGTCAGATATAGATAGAACAGCCTATATTGCAGGAGGGTAGGCACACGATCATCACCGACTATGCTTTTTATAAGAGTAGGGATAAAATACACTCTTATGAAAAACAGAGTTGGTGATGATGGTGTGCCTGCCATCCTGCAATATAGCCCATCCGATTTATATCTGACAGATAGGAAAGAAACTATGACAATTTTGCAAAAAGGTACCCACACACCTCTCCACATTTGCAAATAAGGCCTTCCCTCGTTCATCCTTTTCTCTCACAAGATAAACTAGTCGTACAAATGCATCTTGATGTTACGTGCAACGCACGAGCATCTTGCTAGTAAGAATGAAAACAAACGACAAAAAAATATTAGACGGTGGTTCGAAGTCATGACCGCGGGCACAACGGACAAGGTGGCCTTGTATTGATATGCTGAGACGTCTGTTTTAAACACAGGAGCTGGTGTGGTGATTATACACACACACACGCATGCACACGAACTGCATGCACGCAACACTCACACAAACACATGCACCCACGCACGCACGCAACACTCACACCTACACACGCAGCCACGCACGAACGCAACACTCACACACACACACGCGCGTGCATGCACACACCAGTACACCACACGACAAACACACACTCTCACGCTCAAGTGCTCAACCTACACGTGCATGCGCACACATCAGGCCCTGACGGACACATACAGAACCAGGTGATTCCCACGCACGGGGTGGAGTCTTGTCGCGCCTGCGTAAATTTGTGTTTATCTGACCTTTTCCCTATGCGAACTGACAAGTGGGACCCACAAGGAACGTGGTCAATTTAACTAGTCAACATGGTGCCACACAGACTATTTGGCCAGTCAACAGAGTGCAAATGCTGAACCGTGAACAAGTGACCGTATAATCACCGCAAAACGTATATAGTGACCGTAATCAGCTTATTCTGAAGTTCGGTGAACATATTACGCTTTTCTCTCTGTAGGCCCTCCAAAACTACATCTCTACACGTTCTCGCATGTTACATCTAACAACTATGTAATACAACACTACTACTACACTCTAGCACAATAAATCATATGTGTTTTTAGTTTTACTAGATATCATATTGTTACTTAATTATTCAGTTTGCATACATTAAAATTGCCTTTGAAATGTATGGCCAGTATCATATACCCCGTGGGAAAAATCCCGCCCTTTCCTGTTTAATCGGGTTTGTATCGATGGATCGTGCGAAACAGCAAAACTTTAGTACTATATACAGTACAAGTGACAGTTCACTGGGCCGTCGTGTCGTGTACTCCTCCGTCGTAAGAGTGGAGCGCTCGCTTTCATAAATCTTCTAGCCCCTTTCGCCGACATGTGGGGCATTAAGCTATCGGTTCCACGTGCCATACCGGAATACAGTGTACATGCGTCCAAGCACGGGAGCAATGAGGCGTCAAATCACAAAGTTGCACCTTTCCCGAAGTTAAGTTGGAGGGACGAAGTAATAATGCTAAAAAAGAAGTTGGAGGGACGAAGCAACCATCATTTCACCTGTTGCTGAATCCGCTTCCCCCTCATCTTCTTCAAGTTAACCACGTGTTGCTTCTGCCGTTGTTCTGCCTCATGTGGGAAGCCGATCGTCTTGGTAAAGCACTGACACGTGGCACGTGGGACCGCATGTTAGTAAACCGCCAGGACAACGCCCCATAAAAATAAGAAACCTCCCCCGCCATCCGTGCGGCAAAATCACCTCCTTTTTACTAATCTTGATTCTATAATTTTTTAGATCAATATAATTGAGATTTGTATAGATAGCACACAGGAGCAAAACCAGGTGGTACGGTTAAGGGCATCCACAATGTGTAGCCAAATGTGAAAATAGCTTTTGGCATCGTGGGAACCATTGTGGACAGTGTTGCCAAAGCCAAGAGGATGGAACCGAAGCTCCCTGATTGATTGATTGATTGAAGGAATCAAAAAATGCAACGTCTCTCCTCTTTCTCCCGTGCTTGGACGCATGTACATTATAGAGGACAGAGTCTACTCCCCTGTCCCTTCTATCACAAATCACAAAGAAGTGAGGCGTCAAATCACAAAGCACGGATGAAGCAACCATCATTTCACTCTTCGCCGACTCCGCTTATCCATCATCTTCTTCGAGAAACCATCTCACCGCAGTAAGCTGGACGGACGACGCTATTGTGTATGAGTAGTACTAGTACATTTACGCATCCTTTGGTTCAATGGACTTCCTGGATGCAAATAAGGCGGTTGTCTAGGCTTGCAGGCGGCACTTGTGAACAACTTACAGTGGTCTCCCTCAATGGTGTTCTCCGTCGAACGCACTTCGCCAACCACAACGTTGAGATATCGTCGATGTCGCCGCAATGGGGAAGGAAGTCAAATATGTTTACTACCTCCATTTTTTTGTACACAAGGCTAGTATCTCAAAATTACAATTTGCAAAAGGCCACTAACACTAATTGAGGCAAAATTGATGGGTTTTGCCTCGTACTAGCAACCAAGGACATTAATATCCCCTGCATGCATGCGGAAGTGAGAAGGTTGGTTTGCATGACGCTGCATTAATCAAGCGATGAGGAGTGATATGGTTAGCTCTTTGGGCTTTGGAGAAAAAATACGCATTAATTGACACGTGAAACAAGGATTTGTATCGATTAATCCCGCGAAGGAAAACCGTACCTTTCTTTTTTAACACTAGTACTCCTAGTACGTAGTACTACGTACTTATCCTGTTTGGGTCTAGGCCTTGCATTGCCATACTTCGCCACACATTTTTGCCAAGCTTGCCTAAAGTTTTCAAAATGAAAAGGAGGTACACTTGCGCACGGCTGTCGCGGTCGCACCGCACCCTCACACGGTCGCTCCTGCACGCCGCAATCGCACCGCACCCTCACATGCACAGTCGCTCCTGCACGCCGCAAACCCAACCAAGGGAACGCACCCTCACTGACACGTGTTGTCGCATGTGAACAAACAAAAATCAGCCATCCTACCGTTGACACATAATTTTTGTTCATAGAGTATGTTTATCCAACCGCATGTTGGGGAGTATCCGTACGGCCCGTGCGGTGGTCTGTTGGGGAAGAAGAAGAGGTGAGGAAGAAGGGTTAGGAGACGTAGGATATTCATCCAACCGCCTGAAATGGTAGACTGACCCAAGTCAGGCACTTGCATAACAATATATGTTTTTACTACACAGCAAAAGGTCCATAAAAACAACAACATAAAGAAAAACTATCACTGCTCGCGGAACGAGATGGCCTCGTCGTCTTTGGCTGCCGGCGCGAACCAGCCATAGCTGCTGACGTGTGTCTTTGCACCGTGGTTGTACTCGGCCTCCAGCTACTCGTTCATGCGGAGCATGCGGGCGCTCTGCATGGATAAGAGCACCACCCGTTTCAAGTCGAGGACGTCCAGTTCCGCCTGCAGGAGGGCCTCGATGGCAGCGGCATCCGCGCACTCCGCGTCGAGTCGAGCCTCCGCCGCCCGTTTCAAGTCAAGGACGTCCGGTTCCGCCTGCAGGAGGGCCTCGATGAGAGAAGCATCCACGCGCTCCGCGTCGAGTTGAACCTCTGCCGCCCGGTTCAAGTCCAGGACGTCCGGTTCCGCCTGCAGGAGGGCCTCGATGGCAGCAGCACCCGCGTGCTCCACCTCAAGTTGAGCCTCCGCCGCCCGGTTCACATCCAGGACATCCGGTTCCACCTGCAGGAGAGCCTCGATGGCAACGGCATGCGCGCGCTCCGCGTCGAGTTGAGCCTCTGCGTTCGGGTCCTCCTTTAGTATTGCCAGGTTGAACCACTGGTCCGCCTGCACCATGGGGGACTCGGACGCCAGCACGAAGTCGACATCCATCGTATCATACCCATCGGGGGCCTTCCGCGTCGCGAACTCCACCATGAACATTGGATCGGCTTCCTCCGCCTCGTAGCTTGGCTCCAGAGAACTCGGGGATTGGCCCGCCGCAAAGCGATCTTGGGAACGGAGGTCTCTAGCGCCGACCGCCGCCGCGATTTCTGCGCGGTGCTCCGGCATCAGCATCTTGTAGTACGTGATCTTGCGGCGCACCATGGCTTTCTGGCGAACTAGGGGACGCTTGATGCGCGCTAGGGGATCGAAAGGTGGGGGAAGGGGCTGGAGATTAGGTGTGGTTTTAGGGCAGTGGCTGGCGTAGGCCGAGCAACGAAGGTTCTAGTGTGAATAGTGGTTCCGGTGATGACCAGTCAATCGGTTTTGACTGTACATCGCTCTTGTCGCGTTCACATTGTAGCCCAACACGCTGGAACCTCCACATCACTCACCGAATGGAACGCGCTTTGTCTTGCGTTTTTGCTCGCTTGTGGGACCGCAGTTGAGAGCAAACCGACGTCCCTCCCCCTCCCCCGCCCGCGTCATTTTATGTGGAGTAAATAAAAACAGAGGGAGTATACTACGTTGAGGATCCCCTGACGTGGCCGAGCCCATTGAGTAACTGACATGCGGGGCCTAGCAAGCATGGGGTCCGCCAGTAAGTGACCGAAATGGAGGGTAAGGCAGGGATGCGTATGTGAAAGGAGCTTCCAATGATATAATTTTCACATTCACTACAAGAAATATGTCAACTAGTGACCTTCTGTCAGTGACCCTGGAAGAATTGGTCATAGATCTATGACCATTTGAGACCAATTGGTCAAAAGCTGTTCGGGGGGCTCCATACCCTAAACTATAATGACCATTTTGGTCAGAAAGGTCATAATTTCCTTACACGAAATGGACATAAAGCATATAGCACTGGTCCGCTGCCTTATTTCTAGCTGATCATGACCAATATAGATGGTCATAACCTTGTAAATTGTGGTGGGTTGCTATGACTAGGTGCCACCTCATCAGTTTTGCCTATGTGTCATGTCCATGTGTCAGTTTTTGCCCCGGGTTGTGAAGCAACCTATATTTCTGTCATTTCCAAAATTCCCAAAAAATCTCATAAATTCTTTGGGTCATATTTGTGTCAAATATGTAAAAAAACCTTCCTTGCCTAGTTCAAAAATAATTCAACAATATTCATTTTCCTATTCTATTCAGAAAAACACTTTGTGAAGGAAGTTCTATTTATAGTCTTGATTGCCCTCAAAATTTTTGTGCACTATTTCCTATCCAAATCATTGCCTCATGATGAAATTAAGCTCCATTTTCCCAGTAAATATTCCTCGGCGAATTTCCAAAGTTTTTGTCCACCTAGAAGCATTGTGAAGGAAGTACCACCTAGGATCCTCCTTTTGAGATGAAAATATGTGAAGACATTCTTCTTAATAGATGATCCTCCTCAGCCAAAACTCACGCCCATTGGCCATGTGCATTTCCCGTACCGCTAATCAAACACTTGGCTGCTAATTCATCTTTGAGCATAGTTCGGTCTCCTCGTGAGAATCTTATGTTGTAATTATCCTCCTAGCACCTACCTGGGAGTGCCCGACCCACTAGACATTCCTAGGCCGCCCAGAACGCATGGCAACACCACGGTAACGCGGTGACAACGCGACGGGCATGCGAGCTTACGCGCTCTAGAGTTGGGGCCCTCAGCCACCGTCCAAACCTCTATGTCTCGCCACCAAACCATGTATTTCTGATTAAATAGATACTTATGTACCTATAAATGATTTTTGGAAAAAATAAATAGCAAACTATGAGGCAACTGCAGTTCAAATTTGACCCGCTTCCTGCTGAATCGGCGGGAATTTGTCTTTTTCACCTGAGGTGGATCAAAACTTTTGACACCCAACCATTTTGTCAATCGCGCATTAAATATGTCCTAGTATTTTATAAAATTGGTTAGGTCCAATTTTGCAACAAATATATGGTTGGTCCTTCACAAAAAAACTCATTTTGGGCACTCGGAAAATGGAAAATGTATTTTCTATGAAAAGAAAATGAAAACTCCCTTAGGCAACATTGTTTGGAATTCCAAGATGCACCCTTGTGCAAAATATGAGATCATTCGAACAAACTATGCCATAAATGTGGCCATAAGATTGATCATTTGGCTTGAAAGCCATGAATCTTCACGCATGATAGCTCATTTCCGAGAATTTTTTTTAAAATAATTGTCGTATTACCAGTTTATTATTTTTCCTGCAAACTTGGTCACATATAATGACACAATGTGAAGGTTTTCCAATTTTTGATTTTTTTTTGAATTTTTATGCCCGTTTCAAAATGCGGTCAAAATGGCGGGCTTGTGGTTGAATCTTGGATTTTTTTGATGTTTCTCTCATTAAATATATACTTATGTACCTAGAAATGATTTTTGGAAAAAATAAAGATCAAACTATGAGGCAGCTGCAGTTCAAATTTGACCCGTTTCCTACTAAATTGGTGGGAATTTGTCTTTTTCACCAGAGGTGGATCAAAACTTCTGACACCTAACCATTTTGTCAATTGTGCATTAAATATGGCCTAGTATTTTATAAAAATGATTAGGTCCAATTTTGCAACAAATATATGGTAGGTCCTTCACAAAAAACTCATTTCGGGCACTCAGAAAATGGAAAATGTATTTTCCGTGAAAACAAAATGAAAACTCCCTTAAGCAACATTATTTGGAATTTCAAGATGCACCCTTGTGCACAATATGAGATCATTTGAACAAACTATGCCATGAATGTGACCATAAGATTGATCATTTGGCTTGAAAGCCATGAATCTTCACGCATGATAGCTCATTTCTGAGAACATTTTTTAAAAATAATTGTCGTATTACAAGTTTATTATTTTTCCTGGAAACTTGGTCACATATAATGACACAGTGCGAAGGTTTTCCAATTTTTTGAATTTTTTGAATTTTTTATGCCCATTTCAAAATGCGATCAAAACGGTGGGCTTGACCGTTCCTAGCCAGTGGTTGAATCTTGGAAATTTTTTGATGTTTCTCTGATTAAATAGGTAATTATGTACCTATAAATGATTTTTGGGAAAAAATAAAGAGCAAACTATGAGGCAGATGCAGTTCAAATTTGACCCGCTTCCTACTAAATCAGCAGGAATTTGTCTTTTTCACCAGAGGTGGATCAAAACTTTTGACACCCAACCATTTTGTCAATTGTGCATTAAATATGGCCTAGTATTTTATAAAATTGATTAGGTCCAATTTTGCAACAAATATATGGTAGGTCCTTCACAAAAATTTTATTTTTGGCACTCGAAAAATGGAAAATTGATTTTTCATGCAAAGGAAATAAAAACTCCCTTTGTCAATATTGTTTGCAAATCCACGATGTAAACTTGTGCAAAATAAGATATCATTTGAACAAATATCTGATAGGACTTTCACAAAAATACTCATTTTGAGCACTGAAAAATGGAATGAAATTTTTTATCTTCAATCGATAACGACCAATTTATATGGTCATAAGGTCATCAAATGGTTTGCTGCGTTTTGATTGGACCATGAGCATATCACGCGGATCACGCAGCAACCACCGTCAGATGCTTCCGAATCCAATGACCCAAACCCACCCGAGCTGAAACCCTAGGTCTGTCATCATGGACATTTTCCACCCACCCCCTGCCTCCATTGTTTCTTTCTTTCTCTCCCTCCCCCTCAGATCCTCTCCCCTCTCCCCCGATGCAGATCCCCCTCGTCCCCCTCGTCACCACCACCCACCCCTCTGAACCTCGCCGCCACCCACCTCCACCGCCGCCTTCACTCTCCCCTCATCTCCCTCGTCCTCGACCAACCTCGCCGCCGTGCAGGGGCTGGGTTGTCGCCGCATGTTGTTCCTGCGGGTTGTCGCCGCGGGGGCTGGCTCCCATGATTCGATCCAATCCTCTCCCCTGCTACCTCTTGAGCACTGCGTTAGATTTCCCCGAAGAGGAAGGGATGATGCAGCAAAGTAGCGTAAGTATTTCCCTTAGTTTTTGAGAACCAAGGTATCAATCCACTAGGAGGTTACGCTCGAGTCCCTCGTACCTACACAAAAACAATAGTTCAACGCAACCAACGCGCTTAGGGGTTGTCAATCCCTTCACGGCCACTTACGAAAGTGAGATCTGATAAAGATGATAAATAATATATATTTTGGTATTTTTGGTATAGAGATGCAAAATATATAAAGTAAAAACAAAGTAAAAGCAAAGCAATAGTAAAGTGATGGAGATTGATATGATGAGAAATAGACCCGGGGGCCATAGGTTTCACTAGTGGCTTCTCTCAAGAGCATAAGTATTCTACGGTGGGTGAACAAATTACTGTTGAGCAATTGACAAAATTGAGCATAGCTATGAGAATATCTAGGTATGATCATGTATATAGGCATCACGTCCGAGACAAGTAGACCGAAACGATTCTGCATCTACTACTATTACTCCACTCATCGGCCGCTATCCTGCATGCATCTAGAGTATTAAGATAAAAAACAGAGTAACGCCTTAAGCAAGATGACATGATGTAGAGGGATAGTTTCATGCAATATGATAAAAACCCCATCTTGTTATCCTCGATGGCAACAATACAATATGTGCCTTGCTGCCCCTTCTGTCACTGGGAAAGGACACCGCAAGATTGAACCCAAAGCTAAACACTTCTCCCATGGCAAGAACAACCAATCTAGTAGGCTAAACCAAACTGATAATTAGAAGAGACTTGCAAAGATAACCAATCATACATAAAAGAATTCGGAGAAGATTCAAATATTATTCATAGATAGACTTGATCATAAACCCACAATTTATCGGTCTCAACAAACACACCGCAAAAAGAAGATTACATCGAATAGATCTCCACGAGAGAGGGGAGAACATTGTATTGAGATCCAAAAAGAGAGAAGAAGCCATCTAGCTACTAGCTATGGACCCGTAGGTCTGAAGTAAACTACTCACACTTCATCGAAGGGGCTTGCATGATGATGTAGAAGCCCTCCATGATCGATGCCCCCTCCGGCGAAGCTCCGGAACAGGCCCCAAGATGGGATCTCGTGGATACAGAAAGTTGCGGCGGTGGAATTAGGTTTTTGGCTCCGTCCCCGATCGTTTGGGGGTATGTGTATATATATAGGAGGAAGAAGTACGTCGGTGGAGCTTTGAGGGGCCCACGATGTAGGGGCGCGCCCTAGGGGGGCGCCCCCTACCCTCGTGAGCACCTCGTGGCTTTCTTGACGGAGGGTCCAAGTCTCCTAGATCTTATCTGATGAGAAAATCATGTTTCCGAAGGTTTCATTCCGTTTGGATTCTGTTTGATATCCCTTTTCTTCGAAACCCTAAAAGAGGCAAAAAAACATCAATTCTGGGATGGGCCTCCGGTTTATAGATTAGTTCCAAAAATAATATAAAAGTGGAAAATAAAGCCCAATAATGTCTAAAACAGTAGATAATATAGCATGGAGCAATCAAAAATTATATATACGTTGGAGACGTATCAAGCATCCCCAAGCTTAATTCCTGCTCGTCCTCGAGTAGGTAAATGACAAAAACAGAATTTTTGATGCGGAGTGCTACTTGGCATAATTTTAATGTAATTCTTCTTAATTGTGGTATGAATATTCAGATCCGAAATATTCAAGACAAAAGTTCATATTGACATAAAAATGATAATACTTCAAGCATACTAACTAAGCAATTATGTCTTCTCAAAATAACATGGCCAAAGAAAGTTCATCCCTACAAAATCCTATAGTTTAGTCATGTTTCATTTTCGTCACACAAGAATGCTATCATCATGCACAACCCCAATGACAAGCCAAGCAATTGTATCATAACTTAGTAATCTCAAACCTATAAACTTTCACGCAATATATGAGCGCGAGCCATGGACAGAGCACTATGGGTGGAATAGAATATAATGAGGGGGGTTATGTGGAGAAGACAAAAAAGGAGAAAGTCTCACATCAACGATCCTAATCAATGGGATATGGAGATTCCCACCGATTGATGTTAATGCAAGGAGTCGGGATTGCCAAGCAACGGATGCACTAGAGCTATAAATGTATGAAATCTCAACAAAAGAAACTAGTGTGTGTGCATCCAACTTGCTTTCTCATGAAGACCTAGGGCACTTGAGGAGGCCCATTGTTGGAATATACAAGCCAAGTTCTATAATGAAAAATTCCCACTAGTATATGAAAGTAATAACATGAGAGACTCTCTATTATGAAGATCATGGTGTTACTTTGAAGCACAAGTGTGGTAAAAGGATAGTAACATTGTCCCTTCTCTCTTTTTCTCTCATTTTTTGGGCCTTCTCTTTTTTATGGCCTTTCTCTCTTTTTTTGGGCCTTCTCTTTTTATGGCCTTTTTTTATACCTCACTTGGTACAATGCTCTAATAATGATGATCATCACACTTCTATTTATTTACAACTCAATGATTACAACTCGATACTAGAACAAAGATGACTCCATGTGAATGCCTCCGGCGGTGTACCGTGATATGCAATGAACCAAGAGTGACATGTATGAAAGAATTATGGATGGTGGCTTTGCCACAAATACTATGTCAACTACATGATCATGCTAAGCAATATGACAATGATGAATGTGTCATGATGAATGGAATCATGGAAGTTGCATGGCAATATATCTCGGAATGGCTATGGAAATGCCATAATAGGTAGGTATTGTGGCTGTTTTGAGGAAGATATAAGGAGGTTTATGTGTGAAATAGCATATCATATCACGGGGTTTGGATGCACCGGCGAATTTTGCACCAACTCTCAATATGAGAAAGGGCAATGCACGGTACTAAAGAGGCTAGCAAGGATGGAAGGGTGAGAGTGCGTATAATCCATGGACTCAACATTAGTCATAAAGAACTCACATACTTATTGCAAAAATCTACAAGTCATCAAAAACCTCGGCACTACGCACATGCTCCTAGGGGGATAGATTGGTAGGAAAAGACCATAGCTCGTCCCCGACCGCCACTCATAAGGAAGACAATCAAATAACACCTCATGTTTCAAATTTGTTGCATAACGTTTACCATACGTGCATGCTATGGGACTTGCAAACCTCAACACAAGTATTTCTCAATTTCACAACTACTCAACTAGCATGACTTTGATATTATTACCTCCATATCTCAAAACAATCATCAAGCATCAAACTTTTCTTAGTATTCAACACACTCAAAAGAAAGTTTTATTATTAATCTTGCATACCAAGCATATTAGGATTTTAAGCAAATTACCATGCTATTAAGACTCTCAAAATAATCTAAGTGAAGCATGAGAGAACAATAGTTTCTATAAAACAAATCCACCACCGTGCTCTAAAAGATATAAGTGAAGCACTAGAGCAAAATTATAAAGCTCAAAAGATATAAGTGAAGCACATAGAGTATTCTATAAAATTCCAAATCATGTATGGCTCTCTCAAAAGGTGTGTACAGCAAGTATGATTGTGGTAAACTAATAAGCAAAGACTCAAATCATAAAAGATGCTCCAATCAAAACACATATCATGTGGTGAATAAAAATATAGCTCCAAGTAAAGTTACCGATGGAAGTTGACGAAAAAGGGGATGCCTTCCGGGGCATCCCCAAGCTTTGGCTTTTAGGTGTCCTTATATTATCTTGGGTGTTCCATGGGCATCCCCATGCTTAGGCTCTTGCCACTCCTTGTTCCATAATCCATCAAATCTTTACCCAAAACTTGAAAACTTCACAACACAAAACTTAAAGTAGAAAACTAGTGAGCTCCGTTAGCGAAAGAAAACAAAAGACCACTTCAAGGTACTGTAATGAACTCATTATTTATTTATATTGGTGTTATACCTAATGTATTCGAACTTCTCTATGGATTATAAACTATTTTACTAGCCATAGATTCATGAAAATAAGCAAACAACACACGAAAAACAGAATCTGTCGAAAACAGAACAGTCTGTAGTAATCTGTAGCTAGCGCAAGATCTGGAACCCCAAAAATTCAAAAATAAATTTCTGGACGTGAGGAATTTATCTATTAATCATATGCAAAAATAATTAACTAAATATCACTTTCCAAATAAAAATGACAGCAGTTCTCGCGAGCGCTAAAGTTTCTGTGTTTTACAGCAAGTTCAATCAAGACTTTCCCCAAGTCTTCCCAACGGTTCTACTTGGCACAAACACTAATTAAACACAAAAAACACACCCAAAACACAGGCTAGATAATTTATTTATTACTAAACAGGAGCAAAAAAGCAAGGAATAAAAATAAAATTGGGTTGCTTCCCAACAAGCGCTATCGTTTAACGCCCCTAGCTAGGCATAAGAAGCAAGAATAGATCTAGGTATTGCCATAATAATAAGATAAATTGTTAAAACTCATTTCATATTCTCTACGTTCAGCAGCAAGTTTTCTTTGAGGCAAGCAAAAGTAATCAAAAGGGCTAAATTTGTTGGGACAAAAGTCTCCAAGATCAACCTTGGGAGGTATAGGTTCCTCCTTTGGTCCTTCATATTGCACAACCAATTCATCATTATAAGCATTCTTTTGACAGAACTTTGTGAGCCTATATTCAAGAGAATATCCCAATTTATTATCTCGAATAGCTAAATCATCATTAATTTTAGAAATTCTATCGACTAAAACATTGGTAGGAACCCTTTTTCTAAGATTTTCATTGAAAGCAACATAGTCTAGAGATTGAAAACGTATTATTTCTTCTTGATCAAAGAGGATAGTCTCTATGGGAGGACGGCAAGCATCCACCCTATAATGCGCAAAGGTTTCTTTGGCCTCTTTAATTATGAATCAAAACTCATGAGCCAAAAATATAGTAATGGCACGCTTAATAGAAGAATGCTCAATATTAGAAAATTCTAGGTAAATCCTTTGTATAGAAGGATGCAAGTGCATGAATTGCCTCTCAAGTTGAACTACAAGCATGGCAATAGAGTCCGCAAGACTACTAATTGTATGACGAATAGAACTACCCATAGAAGGTAAAGCACCGGCACAAGTAAAGAAATCTTGAATAACTCCTTTTCCAATAATATTACCGCTACCAACACGAAATCTTTTTATATGTGAGCTAGTGGGTTCTTTAGTAGGAGCATCAAAATTATTATCGACAATAGTATCCCCAATTTCAGACATAGAGGCAAAAGGCAAATAACTAGCCATAACGACAAACAAGCAAACTAACACACGAGTAAACAAGAGCAAACGGGCAAAAGAGGCAAATAGAGAGGGAGGATAGAGAGAGAGGGCGAATAAAACGGCAAGGGTGAAGTGGGGGAGAGGAAAACGAGAGGCAAATGGCAAATAATGTAATGCGGGAGATAGAGATTATGATGGGTGCTTGGTATGTTGACTTTTGCGCAGAGTCACCGGCAACGGCGCTAGAAATTCTTCTTGCTACCTCTTGAGCACTGCGTTGGATTTCCCCGAAGAGGAAGGGATGATGCAGCAAAGTAGCGTAAGTATTTCCCTCAGTTTTTGAGAACCAAGGTATCCAGTAGGAGGCTACGCTCGAGTCCCTCGTACCTACACAAAAACAATATCACAACGCAACTAACGCGCTTAGGGGTTGTCAATCCCTTCACAGTCACTTATGAAAGTGAAATCTGATAGAGATGATAAATAATATTTTTTGGTATTTTTGGTATTGAGATGCAAAATAAATAAAGTAAAAACAAAGTAAAAGGAAAGCAATAGTAAAGTGATGGAGATTGATATGATGAGAAAGAGACCCGGGGCCCATAGGTTTCACTAGTGGCTTCTCTCAAGAGCATAAGTATTCTACGGTGGGTGAACAAATTACTGTTGAGCAATTGACATAATTGAGCATAGTTATGAGAATATCTAGGTATGATCATGTATATAGGCATCACACCCGAGACAAGTAGACCGAAACGATTCTGCATCTACTACTATTACTCCACTCATCGACCGCTATCCAGCATGCATCTAGAGTATTAAGTTAAAAAACAGAGTAATGCCTTAAGCAAGATGACATGATGTAGAGGGATAGTTTCATGCAATATGATAAAAACCCCATATTGTTATCCTCGATGGCAACAATACAATACGTGCCTTGCTGCCCCTTCTGTCACAGGGAAAGGACACCGCAAGATTGAACCCAAAGCTAAGCACTTCTCCCAAGGAAAGAACAACTAATCTAGTAGGCCAAACCAAACTGATAATTCGAAGAGACTTGCAAAGATAACCAATTATACATAAAAGAATTCAGAGAAGATTCAAATATTATTCATAGATAGACTTGATCATAAACCCACAATTCATCGGTCTCAACAAACACACCGCAAAAAGAAGATTACATCGAATAGATCTCCACGAGAGAGAGGGAGAACATTGTATTGAGATCCAAAAAGAGAGAAGAAGCCATCTAGCTACTAGATATGGACCCGTAGGTTTGAAGTAAACTACTCACACTTCATCGGAGGGGCTTGGGTGATGATGTAGAAGCCCTCTGTGATCGATGCCCCCTCCGGCGGAGCTCCGGAACAGGCCCCAAGATGGGATCTCGTGGATACAGAAAGTTGCAGAGGTGGAATTAGGTTTTTGGCTCTGTCCCCGATCGTTTGGGGGTACGTGGATATATATAGGAGGAAGAAGTACGTCGGTGGAGCTTCGAGGGGCCCACGAGGCAGGGGGCGCGCCCTAGGGGGGCGCCCCTACCCTCGTGAGCACCTCGTGGCTTTCTTGACAGACGGTCCAAGTCTCCTGAATCTTATCTGATGAGAAAATCACGTTTCCGAAGGTTTCATTCCGTTTGGACTCTGTTTGATATTCCTTTTCTTCGAAACCCTAAAACAGGCAAAAAACAACAATTCTGGGCTGGGCCTCCGGTTAATAGGTTAGTCCCAAAAGTAATATAAAAGTGGAAAATAAAGCCCAATAATGTCTAAAACAGTAGATAATATAGCATGGAGCAATCAAAAATTATAGATACGTTGGAGACGTATCATCCCCCGATCCCACCTGCCGACGGCGACCTCCTCTCAACCAGCCCCGCCACCGGCCTCCAGATCCAACCCAGCAGCTACCAGCTCAAGCCTAACCCTACCCCGCGGCCATGGCCATGGCCCCGCCGCTAGGGTTTCTCACCCAGCCTTCCCTCGCTATCGCCCGCGCAGGAGGAAGGAGCCCGAGTCTCCAGTGGCCATGAGCGATGACAAGGATACCCTTGACCTCTCCGCCCTCGGCGTCGCCGTCCCTAACGCCGCAGGTTCGTTCTCCGCTCCCGCTCCCCCCTTGCATTGCCGTTGATGGGGCGTAAGGTCTTATTGGTTTCACTGGTGGTGGTTTCAATGCAGAGCTCAGCGCGTGGACTCCTGAGCTCAGCGCCGAGAGCTTAGGCCAACTTGGTCGAGTCGATTAAGGTGAGGTTTCCCGCAACGCTTTTGTGTTATTTTGTTCCTCGTTCATTTGGGTGGCTCTGGGTTGTTTATGTGGCCTAGTTGTGCTAATTCGGTGCGGTGGTTGTGCAGAACACGCTGCAAGGATTGGCGGTGTGGCACTAGGACATGCTCAAGAGCCTGTAGCCCAAGGTGAGGAAGTGCGTCGAGGCGCTCAAAGAGATCCAAGTATAACTACAGGGGTTCCACTAAGCTCTACTAGGAGACTCGTGGCAGTGTGGATCATTAACTGTTCCTAAGTGCGATTTCTGTGATTCTCTGATGCAACTTGCTATTGACGGTACAACTTGGTAGGTACTGCCATTGATAAGAAGTCTTGCGTAACGGTACAACTTGGTTCGTAGTCGTACTGCCAACAATTATATTTGTTTTTGATGTGTAGTCTTGCCTAAAGGAGTTTTGTCAATGCTACAAATATACTGATTAAAAAAATTTGTTTTCTCCAACATTCTCAAATATACTAACTACACATTCTTCCAAGTGATTTACTACACATTCTCAAATTCTCCAACATTATATTTGTTTTCAATGTGACATTCGATTTGGAGGATGTGATGATCCTTTCCCCAGATGATTGGCAATGAACATGCTGAGCGCTATTTCTCTTCAGAGAAACCAAACCAGTATTCTGATCCTCCTAGCCAGTGCACATGCCTCTATTCATATGGCCATTGTGGATAATTCTATGCTTTAATAATTCTCCTGATATATCACTGTTTATTAGTAGGAGATTTCTTCTGCTTGGCCATAACAGCAATTTCATGTTGTTTCTTTTGTAATTCGATGGTTTACAATCTGATATCAAATAATGTGGTTACAACCTATTTACAGCAAAGCTTTTGATCCTTGCAATAATTCTCCTGATATATCAAATAATGGCTCAAACCTGAAGTACTTAAAATAGATTGTCATTCCTTTCTTGTTTGTTTTGATACCCATATACCTGCCCTGTATTAGCTCTTCCCTTTAATGCATGTTAATTCAGTGTTGTTGATTTGATGTCGATGTTCAGAAACAAGATTTTTATGGATCGGTTTATTTTTGTGCTTTGTTATTATCTTTGATCAGTATCAGTTGTGTCTCTCTTAAGAGACACTCTACCTTTTCTGACTCGAGTTGTTAACAATTGTTCCATACTTCTGTTAGCTACAACAATTTTTTTTTTGAATTTGGTCCTGCATGAGTTTTTACTACTGCTAACATAGAGTATTTGCTACTAGTAAAACAGGGATTTTATATAGTTTTTACTACTGCTAACACACAACGGAGTATTTGCTACTAGAAAAACAGGGATGTTGTATGCACTGCTACCTGATGAGTGCTTTCTTTCTACTATTTCACCTTGGCATGCATATGTTTATTTCACCTTAGATGGAAATGAGTGTTATCGAGGAAATGGTTTTAGATAAACCAGCACCTCTCATCAGTCTTTCTTACTCAGTGTTATCGTCTGCTTGGTTTTAGGTGATGGACTCATTTCCCACGGTGGTTTTGCTTGTGTTTTCCTGATGTTGTTTCGTGTCGGGTTCTGATTTGCTTTGCTACTATTATTTCTGTGGCGATGCAGACTTGTGGTGATGAAGAGCAAGGCCGAGAAGGACTCCAACAAGCCCAAGCGCCCCCTGAGCACCGTCTTAGTCCTCATATGAGCCCCGGATCTGATTTGTTGTTGTGGTTTGATTCGTGTTGTTTCTGTGGCATGGTGACACGTCTTGACTAGGCTCGTTTTGGTTCTGTTTTCGCAGGGACAACTTCAGGAAGGACTCCAACATCAAGCATGTCTCCATGGTAAGCATCTCAGTTCCCTTTGCTCACACTCTTGTCTCCTTGTTCTTATTCAAACTGGTGTTGTGATAGTTGTCCTTTCAAATAATGTGTCCTGATTTGTGTTCAAATCGCAGGTTGGCAAGGGCGGTGGTGAGAAGTGGAAGTATCTTGAGTGATGTTGTAAGTTACCCGCTCCCCCATCCCCTCTCTGTTACTGCTCTATTTGGTGTTGGTCTCTTCTGCCTAATCTCAGTGTTTGCTCGGTGATGCGATGAAATTTTGGCAGACTGTGAGTTGGTTTCCATGTTTCCGTATAGCCGCACCATGTCATTTGGGTATTGTTTGACCCAGTTGGTCAGTGATATTTAGAATTTAGTCGATGTGTAATTGTCGATCTACTTCCTATTCTCAATGGTTGTTCAAATTTATGGTTTGCTATGTTCAAATGTTTGTAGCCTTGTAGTCTTGTTAGAATTTGTATAGTTTGTGCTCATCGATTCAAATTGCTGCTCGAATTTGTTTCCAAATCCGCCATGCCAGTTCGCATGATTTGTTCAGCTATTCTTCTTCTGTTAATACTTATCCTAGAATCTATCGCCTTGCACCACATTAACATCTCCTCTGTTTGAATGAATTGCAGGAGAAGGCTCCCTAATTGCCAAGGCCAAGTACACCAAGAAGATCGACACCTACAACAACCCACTGGTATAACATTCACGTCAAACACCTTCATCAGAATCATAGACATGTGATATTAACACAACATTGTGGTATTGATCCATTCTCTTTTGTGCCTATCCCGGTTTTCGTTTCAGGCAGGAGAGGCGTCCGACGACTCTGACAAGTCCCAGTATGAGGTGAGCGACGAGGACGACGAAAGCAATCTGAGACCATCCTGATCCATCCGCCAACTTTTTCCCCATGATCCCCTAACTGCTCAACATGTTCTGTTCTGAATATCTAAAAACTTGTTGTATGTAGGGGGACTTGTGATGCGGCACGCAAAGCATCAGCAGGGGAGGGGGTCTCTGAAATGTCGCCGCTTTCGCTCATTGCTAGTGTCACCGATTGATGATGGATGGTTGTTGTTAGTTTAGCTCCTTAGTAGTACCTGCTAGTCTTTCAGGAGGCTGCTGCTGGTAGCTATAGTCTGTTCATCGATTGATGATGGATTGTTGAATGTACTTATTGTTGTACCCGTGGCTGTTTAAGGAATACATTCGCGTTGAAAGAAATAAAATGATCTTGATACATGCTTGTTTGAAATCCTTGTATCTCACTGTCGCTGGAACAACGCTCGTCAAGTTTGTGAATGTTTGCTATGGAGGCCCAAAATTGAAATGGACTACAAAAAGTTCGAGGCCCAAAAAATAAATGAATCATATAAGGCCAAGTCCTATAAAATAAAAAGGCTGAATTCTTGGGCTCGGCCCATGTAGTTGACACAAATTGCTTGAAAAAATATATAATAAATGGGCTCGGCCCATAAAGACGGTTGAACTGGACCGGGCTGAATCTTGTCAGTGACCTTTCCAATTCGTCACAATTTTGCCACGTCATATCTGACGTGGCATGTGCAGACAGCCAGTGACCAAAACAAAAGGTCATGGGTTCAACGACCTTCTGTTTTGGTCGTAAACGTCTACGACCTTCTCACAGAGAAGGTCGTTAGTTTCAGTTTACTACCGCCAGCTTTTGACCTTCTGTTTTTGGTCACAAAAAGGTCGCAAATGAAAAATAATGACCTTTCAGTGACCAATAGTCAAGGTCACAAGTTGACATATTTCTTGTAGTGATTATACATCTCATGTACTATTAATCTTGTCAATAGTCAAATGCGGTTTTGAAAAATGCATTAGAGCATGGTTAATAATATAGCCAGTCGATGGCTATAAGGAACTGCCATGTCATCTATAGCCATCATCTATTATATGCACTCATACACCCGCAAAAAAAATTATAAGGTTGGCTATTGTATTAGTACTTTTTTCCATCTCATCTCCATCTCTTTCTTCATATTTATTGTATGTATTTAACTAGGAATGCATATATAGCTAGGCTCTTGCATGAGAGCTCACTCCCCTTACTTTTTCACATCTCTCTCCTCCACATATGCCCTATATAAATGGAAGGAGGGAGTACAACTATGAGCACTGCATACTCTAGTACAGATGTTGTCAGTACTCCACTAGTACTATTGGACATGGAGCTTAAAAAAAGTTACTATTGGACTGGCTATACGTGGTGAAATCCGAGTAGGAAGAGCATGCGCGAGAACAAGCACATTCACGTGGTTGAAAACAAATTGGAAACCATCTCGAGTACAAATCTAGGAGTACGTACGAATCTAACAATATTGATTGGGCGTTGTTGAATGTTGATACTTTTTTTTATCAAAGTAGAGATACTTTGATTATACATAAAACTTATATGTAAACTAGAAAGGATAGGAGGGAGTATATTGTACATTCAAAAATGAAACGAACATTGAATACCCTTTATATATGATTTGCGGATGCTATGATCACCGGATCAAAATTTTGAATCCGCCTTAGGTATCACACATGCCCCCACTCGTTCTCTCTCGATTTCATCTCGGGGTCTGGAGATCGATTGAAAGAGGACTAGGGTGGGTACAATACGTTCGTTTCACTTAAGAACGTACAATATACTCCCTCTGATCCCCACAGACCCCCCCCCCCCCCGCGGGTCATTTCTATCATAGAAACAGACCAAACCTTTATCTCCTTGCACGACACGCAATTGATCTTTGAACATCAATCGATCTCGTCAACATGTGTCAGGGCATGAACCGAATGGGATGTCAAAACTAAGACGCGAAGCGACACGTAGTGGCGGCAAAGTGAAACTTCAAACGAACCATTTGTTTGTATGCATGCCGGACAAATTACAAATAAACATTGGAAATTCAAGCATGGTCTAGGCCCACATGCGAATGATACTCGGCGGAATGTTAAAATGAGGCATGCAGGAGGATGGACTCGACCGGAGGGCGACATGATCGATGGAGAAGAGGGTTGGAGAGGAATAAGAAATAAGCAAACGCCACATCACTACAAAAAAACACTTCCGTGATGATACGTGTTTGTCACAGTAGGTCGCTTTTTTTGTCATGCATGTACATCCATGACAAATTTATGACAGAATCAAGATAGTCATACTTGTGCTGTCGTAGAAGTGTTCCATGACATTACCAAAATTATCATCACGGAAGTGTCCACTTCCATGACGATAAATCGCGCGTCACAGAAGTGCTTCCATCAAGGGTGACCAACACGTGGCATCCACCGTAATAGAATGCCTTTAAGCTATCGGGTCAGGTTTTGGATCCGATAACCCGTTAACAGCCCCGACCAATGGGGATTTTCCACGTGTAAAATCATCATTGGCTAGAGGAAACACGTGTCAGCTCATCGTCGGGACAGATGTCATCCACTCACTGGATAGAAGGCGCCTATGATACGTCGACACGTGGCACGGCCCAACAAGTTTAAATGGGCCGGCCCAACTAGAGGCCCACAAGATTTTGCGGACCATAATGGGCCGGCCCAGCTAAAGGCCCACGAAATTTTGCGGACCATAATGGGCTGGCCCAGCTAAAGGCCCACAAGATTTTGCGGGCTATAATGGGCCGGCCCAGGTAAAGGCCCACAAGATTTTTTTGTGCCATAATGGGCCGGCCCAGGTGAAGGCCCACAAGATTCTTGCGGGTCATAATGGGCTGGCCCAGCTAAAGGCCCACGAGATTTCGCCAACATTAATGGGCCGGCCCAGCTGTAGGCCCACAAGATTTTGAGGACCCTAGTAGGCCGACCCATTAACTGGCTGCCATGTTTTGGGCCAAATGCCGGCCCATATTTGATCCAGTCCATTAATGGCCTGCCACGCTCCGGGCCTAAAAGTGGCCCATATGAGATCCGCTGTGTTAAAAGCCTACCACATTCTGGGCCAAATTACGGCCCAGATCAGGTTCAGCCCTTTAAGAGGCTTTGGGCTCAATTATGGCCCATATCAGATTCAGCCCGTCAACTGGACACTATGCTTTTGGGCCCACTTGCTAAAGGCTCACTTAGTAATTTGGCCTGATATTAGTTTTGGCTTGTTAAGGGCCCGTTTAACGTTTCGGCCCTATATTAATTTTGGCCTGTTAAAATCCCATCATATAGTCGGCCTAACTACGCCCGGTTTGCATCTGGCCTGCTCGCAACCGATATCTGATTGGGCCAAACAAGGACCCAGACAATTTTGGCCTGTTAAAAGCCCGTGATTTGGTTCGCACAATCATGGGCCGGGGTTCATTTCGGGCTGTTGCGTAACTAGTAGGAATTAAGAACAAACCTACTCTATACAATAAAGAAATTACGGCATAGTAACTAAGAATAAACCTACACTACACAATAAAGGATTTAAGGTATATTACATCCACTGGGCATCAAAGTTCGCCACCAGTGATCATAAAGCGCAATGAAGAAGCAGATTACAAAAACTGGGCACCATTGCAGCGTAACAAAATAGTACTGAACCGAGACCACTTCCAAGACAGTTCAAGAAAGGTTAGCCTTGCGGGGGAACTGCTGCGCAAGCTGCTGAGCAAGGCTGTCAGACCGGCCTAGCATGTCGGTTCTCATTGGTGTTCTCCGCAATCTTTCTTAGAGATAGGACTTCAAGTCGAAGTTGAGTTGCAGAATGCCTTTCTGCTAGAACTTGGGACTGAAGAAGTCGAACTGATTCAGACAACGAATTCTGTGAGCTTGTCTGACTGTTAGTCTCAAGTAACTTGAACACTACATCAAGACAAGACTTTGGGTTTGTCTCGCTATCTTCAAGATGTTTTGCCTTCTTTGCTGCAATATATGTTGGGTTTGTCTCACAGCCTTCAGCAAACTTGTGCATGCCATCAGGCATATCACCCTGAAACAAAGCAGAGAGATGACATGTGTATAAACAAAGATGATAACTGTTCTGTCAATTCTATCCAATTTCAAATTAGAAAATAAAGAGTATGTTCAAAATATCAATAGCATAATTTGGCATTGTTCATAATGCGAGGAGCTTCACCACACTACTGGATTACCATGTCAACATAACAAGCATAGATGAAGGGCAAAGAAAATCATTATATCTATTTTGGATAATGTGCATGGCATGTTGTTAATATCACTAGCCACATCAGTAAGATAAAACAGGAGATGACAAGGTGCAAATGTGGGCTGCTTCACCACATACTGGATTATAGATCCACAAAAACAAGCATACATATAGGGAGTATTAAGTAATGTGCATGGTATGAATAAGGAATTTGGTTTTACAAGTAAAACTTAGAACTTACGGTTCTTACGAACATGCATTTTGGTAGAAACAGCAAACTAAACAGCAGTAAACTATGGCAAGGCAGTATGCGCAAATTAATAATTAACACTGGCAAAGTAAACAGCAGTATGCGCAAATTAAACAGCAGTTGAGGATAAAGGCTTTAGAAGGACTGACTTACATTAACAATTAACACCGGCTTTATAATGCCCTTCTCCATGGCAAGGGAAGGATAACTCAAGAATTTCAGCATAGAATCTTCTTCATAAGCATTGCATGTACTCTACATTTTGTAGAGAGTAATTATAGATATGATAATACTGGAAGGGATAGAGGATAATGAAGATAAGATGCAGATTGATGCTACATAATCAACTACCAATCCCTGGAAGTACAAGCGTTACAGGACAAAATGTACTGACAAGAGCAATGGGCTACACTTCTGCACTGGCATTGTCTGTGTATTCTACTTGTTGGTAAGATTAAATATAGATCTGATCTCTTTTAGTAAATGGTGGGCGAGGGAGATAAGATGCAGAATGCTACAAAATGAACCAATCCCTCTTCCCATAATACAAGAGTGTTTTGAACACTGGTGTACTGTACAAAACGTTCTTATATTATGGGACGGAGGGAGTAGCTGTTAATGTAAGTACAGTGATAGACCACGTTCAGTCCTTACAAGAGGACTGCAGAGCTAAACCTCTTCAAAAGCATTGGGTTGATTCTAAATTTATGTAAGAGTCCATACGGATCTTATAATGTCCACCAAATGGACGATTACGAGGCTAACATGTGCAGTGATGCTACATAATCAAACAACTATGAAAGTAAGTATGGTCATACAGGGCAAGAGGTACTCACAAGAGCAATGCAGTGTGCAGTATAGTTGCGAGATTCTGTGGTCCCTTGAGAACGAATGTTCTTCTGCTAACAGTTTTCATACAAGTGAGACATTAAGGCAAATGCAGAAATGTAGTTCAAATTGTGATGTGATATCATAGACAGTACCTTACGCTGCAGCCGAGACCAATGTGTAACAAGATTATTCCAGTCACCGTCGGATAAATGTAGCACCGGAGACTTTACAGAAATTTCGTTCAGAGGCTTGCCATCGAAGTGCGCTTGCCTCAGGTAGGAACGATACTTCATCAACGAGTGCTTGAAAAGCGCAACCAACCCTTGCTCGTCATCACAATCCAGTTTGCGCCTCGCCTATTTAAAAGAATGAAATCTTGTGTCTTCTGTCAGCAGAAACATATGCAGTAATGACCATGAATAACATTAGTACATTACTTACGCGTAAGTTGCGGAGGAAGACTGGAAATTGTTCTGTGTCTGCGGTATAATCTTTCCATGAAGGAAAGATGCGCACAAAGTTCCTGACAACAACATAAGCTTCGTCTTCTAAACTGGGAAGAAATGGAACAGGGGTCCTATTTGCTGCAATTGGGGCTCTCTCTGGTTCGAAAAGGGATTTGGCAACTGGATTTGGTGTACTCTTTGCTGGAATGGGGGTTTTGCGTCGTACAGCTGGTGCTATGTCAACTGGCATAATCATACTGTTTGCTGCAGTTGGGGTCTGCTGAGTTGGGGCATCAGAAATGACCAGTGTAGTAGGGCTAGAGTCTGCTAGAGTTGGGGTATTTTGTGGGTCAGGTGATATTGCAACTACACCTAATGGGCTATTTGATTTATCAGGTGCCACTACCTTTTCCAAATACTTTGCTTGTGCTCCTCCACGATCAGCAATCGCCCTCTTCCTTTTGAACGTCTGATACACAAGAACAACATTTGAATGGATAAATATGGTATGATGACAGATGGAATATGTACTGAAAATGGATAGGCAGGGCGTATTCACATACACGATGTGTAAACTAAGCTAATGGCAGTTCAACAAAGTAGAAGCAATGCAAAGCATCAGTTGCAAGATATGTGCGAGCAATGTAACCTTGGAAAGTTAGAGCAAGTACCTTGATGGGTGAATAAGATAGGGCATCTTCCTCTGACTCCTCCACTAGGGAGCTACATTGACTTAGGTCTCCCTCTAGCTCAGAATCACTGTTAGGATCATATTCTGAGCATGAATCTGTAGGTGGAGAGTGTTTGCATTGCATTGCATCCAGACTTGATTTCAGTCCCTTAATGCCAAGTTTGACAGCCATGGCATTGTTCTGCTTTATTCTTTTCATGCGCGCAAGCTCATAATCATTATGATGCTGTTCAGAATCTGAGATTCATGAAAACATAAAAAGTAGTCAGATTATCTATGGAATGCATTGCGGTTTCAACTCGGAGAGTGTCTCCCTATAAACCCCTGCATATGCAAAGTTCACCTCCCCAACCGTGCTGACCAGACCACACACAGAGATACACACCCGAGCGGCGAACATGCATTTTCGAAACTAATTTAGGAACATTTAGCTGACCAATTAAACAACTCTGTTTTAATAATATCAGATTCGTATTTGAACAACTAAGCTTGTTTAGCTTGATGGGTGGAGCAGTGTTATTATGACACGAAGCATGTATTCTGATCGTATAGTGATCATAAAAGGGGGAAACTCTAAGCATATATTTTTTAGCAAAAGAGGGTTTCCCCTCTGATTTCTATTAAAGAAACCACCACGGAACCAACATGATCAATTAAACCCTAAGCATGATCAATTAAACCGTATTATGGCTGTGCCATGGCAGATTTGAAGCTGCAAACCGGAGAAATGATATTTAGCATCCATTGTTTGCTTCGAACTAAGAACTAAATTCTAAGAGCTGAAAAGAAAGTAGAGTAACCAAGTTAAGATCTATTTTCTGGTTGAGATCAAAAAGTTGAGGAGATATGAAGTACCACCTCTCTTGCGGCGCCGTGTAGGCATCGGGGGTGCGATGGCTGTCGGTGGCGTTGAAGCAGATCTGCGATGGTAGACGGGTGCATCGGGGGATAAGTCCCGTTGCGGTGGAAGAGAAGGTCGTGTGAGCGGCCCCGACAAAGAGGACGACGGCGCCGATGAAGCGAGAGGACGCGATGCAAGGCTATTGGTCCGTCGCCGTGGATGAGAAAGTCCATCTCTAGCAGCGGACGACGCGGTCTTGGTAGGCGCTCTGGCATGGTGGAGGATGGTGGCGATGGATGTGGTGGAGGACGGCAATGATGGATGGGGTGGCGGACGGAGGCTGGTGTGGGAATGGGGTGTTCTAGCGCGGACGGTGTATGAATGGGAAAATGGAGGGAGAGGTACGGGGAACCATGTTTTTGGGACGCGCCTGTCTGAAATATGGGAAAGTTACGAACTTATCCCCCGTTTCAAATTTGGACGTCTCGTCGGTTGGGGATAGGACGGTAATCTTGCATCTCCCAAATATTTGCCGGTAACTATTTCGGGCGAGGAGAGGGTGTTTTGCCGCCCACGGTTGGCGCCCATGGTGTATGAACGGGGCTGACAGGTAGGGCGGTTGTGTCACGTCTGATGGAAGTTACACATCTGCCCCTATTTAAAATATTAGCCTACATCTATTTCGGACGAGGAGAGGGTGTTTTGCCGCCCACTGTGTATGAATGGGGAATGGAGGGAGAAACAGAGGTCTTTCGGACGAGCTTGAATCAAATGAGTTTTGCCGCCCATGTTTGACGCCCACCGTGTCGGAATGGGCTCAGAGGCGGTCGTGTCACGTCTAATTGAAGTTACTAACCTACCCCTATTTAGAGCAGTGGAAATCGGGCCGATGGATTGTCCGTGTAATGGGTAGACAGTAATTTCCATCTCCCAAACACTTGGCTTCGGGCAGCCGATGTGGGAGTGGACATTTTGCTGTTTCTTTCGAATTTTGGGACAATAAGCATCCACGTTTACCCTGGCAACTAAATTCGAATCCATTTTGTATTCCTATATGAATCTTTATAAATCATTCTATGTGTTTTTATATATCTTCAAAAGGACGACAAAGATGTATTCCACTGTCATATATGAATATGGTTTACAAATGCCGATACTCAAATTCAGAAACTAGAATCCAGTTTAAGGTGAATTCGAATATTTGGAACACTTCATGTCCAACTCAAATGTCACACGCAGCATAATGTGTACTCCCATTTAGATATGTACACAAGCGATGTATCAAGATTCAAATACCGAGTCAATCAACCAAGAATGTACGGAACTAACAGACATATAAACACTTATAGAGTATATGGATCAATAATATCAACTAACATACATAAGCCAGGCCGCTGTACTTTTTTTTGGCTACAACAACATCCTTTTTTAGCCAGCATCTTGGCCCTTTCCGATGCGTGCCACTTATGGTCCATCTATACTACTATTGCTGAATGCACATTCAGCCCGATTGGCATATTTGTAGGTCTGGCACAGCAATCCAAATGAAATGTCTCCGAGTCTTATCAATTAATACAGACTTGTGCTCAAATAAAATTACAAACAAAAAAAAAAACAATTATTACATGATCTCTAAAACAAATGGTTTGATTGATTACATGAACAGACAACACAAAGGTTATTCAACTATGGAAAGAACATTTCACCTATGATTTACCAAGTAGGAATTTAATTTCCTTTTTTCCTTCAGGACCTTAACAATCTGGTCAGTCTCAGCTTGCTTCGTTTTGAAATCCACCAAATATTTAATGGTTGTCTTGAGTACTGCTTGTGATTGTGCTGTTTGCTTCCTCAACATGTCAACTTCATCTCTAAGTGCAGAAGCAGAATCTCTTTCTACCACTAGTTTAGCCTCTAGAGCATCAGCAGTTGGCAATTCATAATGCACGATTGGGCCGGTGCCACTGCTGTGGGATGATGCAACGTCCATGGGGACCTCGCTCTTTGATCTTGGGCTAACCTGTTTTGCCATTAAAGTTCCGATTGGATTCAGAAAAGTTGAAGTTAGCAAAACATCTCAACTGGGAGTTATAACAGCAAACCAGTTAAACAAACAAGGAATTAAAGAGTTTCAATTGGATGCTGAAAAGTAGTTATTAACATCATTGTAACCCGCTGTTGCAGCAGCAAAGCAGTTAAACAAACAAGTAGATATTTAAGTTAAGGCAAACAGGTAATTCTTAACAGTAAGTATCAAACACATAGATAGGCGCAGTCTACAATATGATTAACAGGCTGTGCCATTATGTAATCAGTAGCAAACTAAATTAAGCCAAGCAACGTAATTGAACAATTTTGCAATAAGTGGCTAACTAAAATTCCGAGAAGCAGGTAACTGAACTTACGCTAGTTCTTTGTACAGGCACACTGCAACTTCTTTTTCGCTTACAAGGTTGTACGAAGGAGTCCATGGCATCAATTGCTTGGATACGCAGTCCCAATACTTCTTTCTTCCCACACTGCATGGGTAAGTCGAATGGTTAATCTGGTAAGATGGTGCGTCCTTGATATGTTATATGAGGACGTGTAGTCAGACTAGTTGTAGCCAAACACATCACACTGGCTTTTACTGTATATTTCATGCGATTACTTTTGGCATATCGAGATCTAAGCAATCTACAATAGGATGAAAAGACTGGCATCCTTCACATTATTGGCGAACTCAGTTCATAGAAACAAGCAATTCAACCATTCTGTGGGTAAATCAAAAGCGCCACTGGAATATTTTTCACTATCCAATCATACACGCAAAAAGGGGCGACGCCACCATAGGGGCTGGTATGGGCGGCCGCCTCAGGTGGCTGGAAAGTGTGCACCTAGTTTGAGTCGTCCAGGTTGGCCCACGCTAGTTTTGTTCGTCCCAACGCACGAGCAGGCAATGTAAAAAATGAAGAAAAATGTTTCAATTTGGATGGGCCAATAACATAAGTGCAAGGCAGGCCCTATAGCAGGCTCGCGGCCCAAACGAGCGCCTCCCATATCGATCGACAGCAGGAAAAATCCCAATTCATTCGCTCCAGCCTCCAGTCTGGTTCGCTCCTAACCTAGCCGCCGCTGGACAGACCGACACAGCACTTCCTCGCGCCCTCGTTGGAGGGCGGTCGCCGGGCTTCAAGCGAACGGAAGGACAAGAAGATGAAGATCCAACCCTGGGTGTAGCCTGCGTGGGAGGCAGCGGCGGCAGCACGGGCATGGCATCGAGCTTGCGCAAACGGACAGTCGCAGCTTGCAAGAGTAGCATGCGCAACGAGCAGGTACATCACATCCCTGATTATATCTAATTCAACTCTTCAATTTCTGGCCAATAGTTAAACCTGACGGTGTTGTAAAACTGCTTGTATGTAGGGAATCTATGAGAAAATGAAACCAATTTCTACTTATTTTATAACTCCCCCAATCAATACTGAACTGACTGAATCTGATGTATCTAATCAAGTTTCCGGTGCAAACATACAAGCTCATGTTGTTCTTGAGCCTGAAGTGTCTAATGAACAGACTGCTAATGAAGGATTTGATGCAAACATTTTACATGCTCCTGGTGATGAACATATAGTGTCTAATGAGGGATCTAATGCAAGCATTTTGCAAGCTCATTGAAGGATTTAGTGTCTAATGATGATCTACTATGTTGAGAGAGACAGAGATTTGCAGGCATTGATGACAAGCAAATTATAGTGCATTTTCATAGCTTGAGGAAACGTCGAGGCCATCTACCAGAAAGTCCCCGTATCATGACAACATAGCATAAATACTTTTCTAATCTGTTGTTTGAAACTATTGGCATACTTGTGCAGGATAGATATATTGATATGCAGTTTGCGCACTGGTTATACGTGCAATTACACTTCGATATTTTCAGCCAGAGAACGAATAATTCAAGCAGGTACAGACCATGTTTGTAGTCCTTGTACACCATGTTGCATTTTGTGTTTTTTGGTGCTTGCATCATTTAGTGTTTATAATCTGAACTACTTTGGATCATTAGCTGGTTTTCAAAGTGCATGTAGCTTCACATTTCTCAAGTTATGTTGATTTCCGGAGTGCAAGTGCCTTCGTATTTTTTAAGTTAAATGTTCGCCCCTGGTAACTTGAATTCGTGGATCAGCCACTGCACACAAATCATACACGAATGCCAGTACGAATTAAATGAAATGCAGGGACTTACGCTAGCTCGTTGTACAGGCTCACTGCAGCTCTGCTTGCGCTTGGGATGTTCCATGTACAAGTCCATGTTACCACTTGCTTGGATGTGCAGGCCTTGTGCTCCTTGCATCCCCCTCTGCATTTTTGACACGGCGAATGGTTGATCAAATAAGAGGAATCGACCTTGATGTTGTACCGGAGGACAGATACTTACAAGGTTATACGGGTGTGCAGGATGTGTACCAGATCCCGTAGCGCCGTCATGCTTCGCTAAAATATGGATTTGCTTGTTTCAGATGATATCTCCAGAAGAAATAAGAGTTAAGGTCAGAGTTGCATAGGCGTGTAAGCTAAGAGAGCAGTGAAAGGATATCCAAACATCGTCGGAACAGTGCACAAGGGAGTGATGTGTGGATACCTAGTTCGGGCCGGCGTTTGGGCATGCTCGCCTAGCTAGAGTGCGGGTCACTTCAGAGCCGTTGAGGGTGATGCGCTGGCGTTGGCTGGCCGCGCACGGATGCAGATCTTGAGTGGCAGCGGAGCGCTACGATGCGGTGGACGAGACCGTTGGTGAAGCCCCAACGGCCTCGGGGGGCGGAGGTGCGACGATGTGCTCGGTGAAGTAGCCCCGGTGAGCTGGGAGACGGCGTCGGTGAAGCGCACCTGATGCGGTGGAACTCGGTGTCTGTGAGGCACGTCGGTTGCGGCGGCCGACGTTGTCGGTGGACCACCCGGTGCGGTGGACGAGGGCGTAGATGAGGTAGCTCCGGTGCGGTGGTGAAGCGCGACCGTCGTCTTCGTCGTCGTCGTCCGGCACAGAGGTGGGGAACGGTGGGGAAAGAGACGAGACGAGGGGCGATTCGAGGGTTGGCGGCGAATTAGGGATTTGAGCAATCTGGGCGCGGAAGGGGACGGTGGAGAAGAGAGATTTTGCAGGGCTGGAATTGGGGCCGCCAGATATTTCAATCCGAAACGTGGAAGCACGAACTTATATTGTCATCATCCTTTGGGGGGGGGGATGGGGGATGGGTGGCTGGGTGCTACGCGTCCGTCCGACACACGCGACCACCCCAACAAGACTATGCTTCGGCACCTGCCTTTGTGTCCATGACATATGGGCCCAACAGGTGGCTGGCCCACATGTCAGTGACCCAAAGGCAGTTGCCTTTAAGGCACTGAAGCAGCGTCCACCCCGACACGACCCTGGTTTGCCTGGTGCGCCTACATTTGAGAATGCAAACGAATCTTCTTTCATTTGCAAACGAATCTGTATGTATTACCATGCCTGTGTTTTCCTTGCAATAATTAGTCATTCGAAATGAGATACTCCATCCGTTCACTTTTGTAAGTCGTTTCAGACAACTTAAAATGAACTGTTTTGCACATTGTCTGAAATGTCTTCAAGGTCTTATAAAAGTGAACAGAGGGAGTACTATAAATTAATTAATGAGGAGTTATTTGAAAAAAAATCGAAACGGTACCCACGCTAACGTGGATTAGAGTGTGTGTCACATAATTAGTTATTTGAATTAGAGTGTGTGTCACGTAGTTAGTTATTTGAATTAGAGTGTGTGTCACGTAGCGATCTCCAATTCTAACGTGGATTTCGCATTTCACTGTATCCATGCTACTTTTTTAATACAAATTCATATGTATATGATGAACACCATGGTAGTGAGAAAACTTTTGGATGGATTCAAACATATGACCTACAAAATAGCACAACAAACTGAGTCAATGTCAACTTTTCGAAACTTAGTATGGCACGAATTCGAAATAATTACCCGTATGCCTGGTCCTCGGTTCAAATCTTACAATGTACACCGAATTGAAACATCGATATTAAGTCTCGTACTATGTACATTCAAATGTTGTTTTTAGCCCCCCCCCCCCCCCGCACAAACCCTACATACTTCCTGTATCGGTCAATCTTCCTCTCCTAACCACCTTAGGAAGCTATCGGTTTCCAACACACGTTCATTCTTTCTCTCCATGTTTCGATCTCTTAGTCTCTCAACTACACAACCCCTTTTTCCACTCTGTTACCAAATGTATTTACCTCACACACCCGCCATTGCACCCCATGCCGAGCTCTCTCTCTCCCCCCTCTCCCTCTCACCCTCTCGCGCTAAATACATGCATTGCCTATCTAGCCCCCCAACCTCTCGTGCATGCGCACGCACGCACGTTGTATATCTAGGTCACTCCCTCGAGACTGTCTCACTCTTTCTTCCACACGGCGGGCCACACTCGCTCAATCTCGCTCTCTTTATCTGAGTCTCGTTTAACCTCGTTTTCTTTCACACACAAATGATATATCTCCCTGTTCGGGCCTCGATCGACACACTCTATACTCTCTCACGCAGATTGTCTATCTAGGTCAGTCCATCCAAGCCGCCACCACTCTTTCGACCTCATGGTGGGCCACGCTCACTCAATCTCTCTCTCTCTCTCTCTCCGTATGTCTCGATTGACCTCGCTCTTTCTCGGACAAAAACGATATATCACCATGTTGAGCCCAATTCGACCTATTCACATTGTATACTCTCTCACGCACATCGTCTATCTAGGTCACTCTCTCCAACCCGTCTCACTCTTTCGATCGCACGGCGACCCTATGTGATCGGTTGACCTTGCTTCCTCTCACGCACAAAATATATCTACACGTCTGTGACTGGATCATCTCTCAAGCTCTATCTTACAGCCCTCACCCTTGCCAAAAAGCTCAATCGGACAATATCTCTCCAGAGCATATATATTTGTTCAATGAATGTCGGACCACACTCACTTTGTCTCTCTATCTATATGTCTCTCGATTGACCTCGCTTTCTCACACCGTATCTTCCACGCGTTGAAGCTACTACCTCTCCATCCCTCGCAAAGCCGGAGCTATTTACATTGCGAGGGGCACTCCAACCTTGGATTAATTTGTGTAGGCATTTATTCCGGTCGGTTTAGATTATATTTTCGTAGCATTCGGCCCACAACTACTCCAATCACCGTAGCGGGTAATTAAGCTACGGGGAGCACCTAATATGAGCACCGGGGAGCCGTTGGATCGAAGATGCAGCGGCACACACGAGGCCTGAATGTTTTATTTGCAAAAAAACCTTTGGAGAGTTAGGAAATTGCGCATAATTACAAAGACTACTCCCAAGCCATTGGATCTCACTTCCAACGGTGTAAAAACTCGTATCACCATAGTATCTAAGCTGCGGGGTGGATGTGATATTCTATGCCGCTGTCATTTTTGTTCGTAAACTTGCAAAAAACGTGTAACTCGTGCCGTTACTTGTCTAACCGCGCAAAGTGTTTGTTCAAAAAAACCATCCTACACTGAAATATCGGAACAACACACGGGGGTCCCACTTGTCATTAATCAAATTTGGACCTAAAACTAACAAATCTGAAAGACGAGATTCGAACTGGCAACCTGGACTACAAAGCGTAAGTCGATAGCCTGAAAAAACGAACGGTTGTTGGCTTTGTCCCATAACTTGATTTTATACAGTACTTGCGTTGAGTAGAGTAGAGGGAGTGCCTCGTCAACACGTGCATGACCGTTATCTCACTTACTGGTGGGTCCCAGGTCTGCGATCTCAATCTCTCTTCTCTCCATCGTCTAACCTTTGCACGGGCACACACGAAGAGCGGCGCTAGCTTGCCGTGGTGTTATTACAACTAAAAAAACTTGGAAAATAGAAGAATCGCCTAGAACAAGAGACGTTGTGGCTGGTCGAGACGGAGCTAACCACATCTATCCTCCGTGCCACGTTTGCATGATGAAGCTGTGTGGCTAGTGGGGTGTTTTCAACCGACTGGCTGGGTCCCGAGGTCGAACCATAGGTACTCTACTACGTCTGATACAGTATATTTTTACACGCACATTTTTCCTCCGTGCCGAGACGTGGCACACCCTACCGCGCGGTTTCGGGGTCCTCCCGGGTGGTGCACGCATATATTCTTCCTGACGTGGGACGCCCTACCGCGCGTTTTCTGGGTCCTCCTCGGTCGTAGCGCCGAAGCAAGTAAATGAGTCGTCAAATCACGAAAGACCACCTTTCCCGCCGAGTACATCAGTGAAGCACGGTGGCTAGCTAGTTGGGCTAGTTCGACCGATTAGCTAGGCCGCCGCCACATTTGTTTTTTCACCCCTTTTTTATCTACTTGCCGGCAGGTAAATTTAAATATCCACCGCGGCGTTGCTCTGGTGTTTGGGTGCGGCAGGATTTTTAATTTTTTGATTGACGGGAGCAGGCGCGGCAGGATTTTTAATTTTTTGATTGACGGGAGCAGGCGCGGCAGCAATTAGTCACGATGACTCCGCCTGTACCCACTGCTCCCTGATGTGAGAAGTCGTCGACTGGTGTTTTACCGTGGTGAAAACCAAAAGATTCCCCGCTCCCTCCGCCTTCCCGTAGATTGCATTGCCTTTCAGCCGTTTCGCCCCCTTTGCTTCCTCTCCCCATTGCTTCTACCTGGTGCCATGGCGGCGCAGCAGATCACGGAGTCCGAGGTGAGGCTCCTGACACAGGAGCTCCATGCCAAGGATGCGGAGCTCAGGGCCAAGGACGTGGAGCTCCGTGAGCTCAAGGAGGAGAGGAGTGCCATGCTCCTCCGTTATGTGCGGGAGTTCACGGAGCTTCAAAAGCGGCAGGCGTCCACCACAAAGATGCTCGAGGCGTCGGCGGCGTTGCTGCAGAAAGCGGGAGATACGATAGGCCGTCAGGGGAGCCGGCTGGAGCGCGAGCGGGCCGATCGTGACGAGGTCCAGGATCGCCTCAGCCACTTGGTGAACCAAGTTGCCACGCACGTGTTGCGGCTGCGCGATGCCTACCGTCGTGCCAGCGCGACGATGCCGGCCGTCGGGCTAAACCCTCTGCATGGGCATGTCCATGTCTCGGCGCAACATGACCGTTGGATCAAACTCAGACGGTGCAGATCAGTCACTGTAGCACAAAGCGTGTGGGTGTGTTTGGTTGCATTCTCATCTCAATATAGTTGTTTCCTCTTCGTGTATTTTTGTCAACCTACTAGTGTGGACTCATGCACCCTTCATGCACTCTGCCAAACACCCAAAAGTGGGTCGAGAAGGGAACTTTTGCTCCCATCCCGTGCACCCTTCATACACCCTGCCTAACACTATTCGTGCTTCATGTGGTTCATGTTTCGTGGAGTACTGTAGCACCGTACTCTCCGTGCGCTGTGGACCTAGTTCTGTTAACATTGATCTCACCGTCCATTCTCGACCGGACAGTCGAAAAAGCGGTACTATGTTACATATAGGAGTAGTTGACATGCGCACAACATCATTTGTTATCGTCATATCTTACTACACTAGCAACAAGATTGTGTAGTACTGACGTATGAACCACTGCACATGCCTAGTAGTAGGAGCACTGTGTATGTTCAAGTGGCTGCCGTGTTTCGCACTCCTCCGTCGTAAGAGTGGAAACGCTTGCTGTAATCATTTTTTTCTTCTGAAAAACAGTGGACACGCTCTACCGTGCGGATCCTCCTCCAGCCATGCACTAAATTACTCACTTTCGCCGACGTGTGGGACAGCCAGCATCGGGGTCCACCAGCCATGCACTAAATTACTCCGTAGTAGAGTGACGGTAGACTACCCCGATCGAAGCGCCGCAGTAATGCCCAATGAGCCGTCAAATCACAAAACCCCCTCCTTTCCAGCAGTAAGTTGGACGGACGAAGCAACCATCATTTCACTCTTCTCTCTCAGCTTCGTCTCTACCCAACCCTCGCTTCTGCCTCATCTTTTTCCTCATTTCTTCAAGAAAACCCCGACCTGCTTCTGCCATTGTTCTTCTCTCCCAAAGAAGGAAAGGTGAGCGCATCAATGGTGTTGATTCTGGCCAAGGCCCGGTCTTGCAACCCCGAGACTGATCCTATAACTCCCTCTCTTTTCTTCTTTTGGGTTTGTGATTATGGTTTCTTTTCTTTTATTTCTATTTGACAGTTTCTTGATGGACGCTGGAGCACCGGCCGAAGTGATGTCTATGGCTCCGGCCAAAACCGTCGAGGCTCATGGTACGAAGAAGCGCAAGCACCCCGCCGAGACTACCGCAGACAAGCTCAAAGCCATCGCCCTGTCCAAGCCCCCCTCTCCGGGATCCCTCATTAAGCAAGTCCAGGTAATATCTCTTCTTGACGATCTTTTTCTCGATCTTGATCGTGTTTTTTCATCTAACACGCAGTACTAGTACTAGTAGTACAACTTTCTGGGTGATCTTGCATGTGATTTTTGTGTGCCAAATGACGGTTCTAAATTCCTCTTTTGACCAAAACATGCGAGAGGTTGACACTGATTTCTTATAGATTACTTTCAACTAGTACTTTATGAACATCAATGCTACCTTTTAAGAGGGTATATTTGCCTCAGTAACTTGTGTTATGGATATTGCATGTAATCCCTCTGCTCTCATGCCTTTGAAGACATGTTCTAGTGTCTTTGTTCACTCATTTCTGTGCGTATATGTAGTCATATATGGAGTATAATATCGAAAATCATCTTATATTTCTGAACGGAGGTAGTAATAAAATATGGTTTCTGTTTGAATTAGAACCAGGTCCGCGGTGGAGATGAAGTTCTCAAAGTCATGCCGTGTGAACTGGAAGACCTGATGATGAGTTCTACTGCTGAACTATCCAGCTGTGTGTCCTTGTCGCCACGTGTCCTGAACTAGTGTTTTCCTGTAGCATTGTTGTCAGGCGTGTTCTCGAGGCTGTACTTGACCACAACAATTTCCTGGTTGTGCCTTCGATTACGAAGGGTGTGGTTCTTGTAAAGCTTCCCAACAAATCTGATGCGGCCTGTCTTCATCATCATGTTTATGAGTGGAAAGACCACTCTGTTAGGTTCTCCAAGGTTGACAAGATGGTGATGGTGCATGTAGACATCTCACACGAAGTCCATGGCCTAGTCAGTTATGCGGGGTTCATCCCGTAGGTCGGTGGCAAAAAATAGTCTGCAGAGTTTAGTTAGTGCAACTTTGCTTGTCTGTAGTAAGTACTATTGTTCAGTACTTGATTTGTGTTTGTGAACCCTGTATTGTTTATTAGTACTGCCGCTTTTGGTGTGTGGTCAGTCCTGAGAACGGTCTATGTTAATGTCTGTCCACTCAATTCAGTCTGTATATTTTGAAGTATCCATATCATATTTTTTGTGAGGACGGTCTATCAATTATGGTTACACTCCAATATCTGTATGCATTGCAGGGTTTATCGCACCCACCAGGATTTCCAGCCCCATGGATGTTCGGTCCATACGATTTGTCACGACCTTTGGACTGTCCTGCTTGTGGGAGTAGGCGGGGCCCCTGCATGCCACGCGTAGTTGAACGATCAATCTTCTGTTTAGTACTTCAACATAGTGATTTCCTGGTAAGGATTCACTCGTGTCACATCAAGTAAATCTTATTGATTTACTGTCTAAATCTTATTGATTTAATGTCATGTTTTCTTTCTTTTCCTGCAATTTTACGATGCAGGTTTTGCCATGTGACATTCATCACAGAATAAACCGTTTGGTTTGCTCTACGATGGCTATTTTTGCAGGTTTCACTTCTTATGTCGTGTCAGTAACGAAGGCACTGTCCATCACTTATATTACTGGAAAAAATTGGATCAGTCTGTTGTCTGAGTACAAGCTGAATCCCTATGATGAACTGCAGTTTGGTTTAACAAAAACGCCACAATTAGTCCTTCTCGCGTTTAAAAGAAATGAAGAAAAAGACTGGATCACGGTCACGGATCCTAGTCAAGTTAGAAAGCTGATCATAGCAGACCAGACACGATCGCCGCTGTCTCGCACAGATCGAGCACCGACAGTTGCTCTAGCACTGACAGCGGCAGCAGCTCAGTCTGATCCAGCTGAGGATTGGGCACCGACCGCGTCAGCGGATCAGTCTGATCTACCGGAGGATCGGGCATCGACACCGGCACCTGCTCCGACACCGGCACCAGCTCTACAAGGAGCACCATCTCCGGCAGCAGCAGCGGCTTCGGCACCTGCACCAACACTTGCACTTGCATCTGCTCCGGCCCGTGCAGTTGCACCGGCAACAGACTGGGCTGCAGTTCGCACTTCATATACCAAAGTCCTTACAAAAACCGACATGTCCACCTTCTTGGTAAGCATTGGCCGCCCAAGTGCTTCGTTCTTTTTTCTTTCCATGTTGTTTCACATGATTCACTGTGTTGATCTAACTGTTTGGGTATGTCTTCTTGTTTGCAAACAGAGAATTCCTAGAGCAACGAGGGAGTCGTTCAACAATCCGGGCGACCGCGGCCAAGTTTCTCTTACCATGCGCAGCCTTGGTGTGAATGAACCTGCTCAATATATCGTAAGTACAAAGGATGGTCGCATGATGATTGATGCTAAAGGATGGTCAAGGTTCAAATCTAAATCATATCTTGCGGTAGGGGATGATGTCAAAATCGAACTTTCTCGGCAAGGAGAGCTGGTCCAAATCAACTTTGAAATTCTTCAGTAGCAGCACGCAACTGCCTAACTGATCTATCCTCCGAGAGATTTTGATGTAATAATCTGGCATGGTGAAACAAGTGTCCTGTGTGTATAAGTAGTACGATAGTATTATTTATCACATGGTATATCGTTGATAGAATTGCAACTCTGATTGCTGGTTAGGAACTGTCGTTCGATTTCATTCCAACAGCTGCCGTGCTTTATTCAATTTTGTGTATTCGCCTTGCGACAGCATCTAAAACCAGCGCCGTACCGATCGCTTGCAATATGAAAAGCGCTGAGGTAGAACACATGGGCCCCCAAACATGCAGGGTCGGCCTGCGGCCCAAAGTCCAGAACCTGGTTTCGAGAAGCACTAGCTCAGTGCAGAAGTGGCGTCCTCCTCCTGCTGTGGGTTGGGCGAAGATGAATGTTGATGCTGCGTTATCTCGCAATGGTGAAAGGGGAGCCCTGGCAGTTGTGAGCCGGGATCATACAGGCTTCTTCCTTGGAGCATCGGCACTGGTGTGCGAAAGTGTTACTGATCCAGAGATCCTAGAGGCAATGGCATGTTGCGAGGGGCTATCTCTGGCTCTTGACTTAAACCTGCAACAAGTTCAGATTAGCACCGATTGTTCAGCAACAGTCAAGCATATCGGAGAGGCATACTTGGGGCCCAGCAAAGTTATTATGGACGAGATCAAGATGAAGAAGAATATGTTCCAAACCATGGAGATCATACATGAAAAACGCGAGTGTAATGTTGAAGCGCATGTGCTCGCAAAAGCTGCTACTTCTTTGCCCTGTGGACGCCATCTTTGGCTCACAGGAACCCCCGAAATTATTTGTATACCTATGACTGTTAATCTTCAATAAAGCAGCTTTTATCCCTCAAAAAAACATCTGAGTATTATATTCTCAGCTGAACCCCCATAATGCCCGTGCGTTGCAGAGGGAGTATTTTTCTCGGCAAGGTGAGCCTGTGATATAAAAGATTTGTATATTTCTTTACAGAGGGAGTATCTCTCTGTCAAAAAATATATTTATGTGTAACTAGTTACTCCTGTCTTTCTACTTCCTTTCGCTGATATGTGGGGCAACCGGCAACGGGGTCCACGTGCCATATGCACAAATTAGAGTGCACAACTTCACGGTAGACACACCCCGGTCGTAGCGCCGCAGTAATGCCCAATGAGCCGTCAAATCACAACCCCCCCTTTCCAGCTTTAGCAGTAAGCTGGACGGACGAAGCGGCAATATTTCACTGGGCCTGAATCCCTTTCTCCCTCGTCTGCTTGTTCAGAGAAAACCCCCTCTCGGCGATTGCATAGGGTTTTCTCATGGAGAACCAGGTACGAATTCTTCATCCATCCCCGATAAACCCAAGTCCCTTGGTCGCAGGTAATCCTAGGATGGCAGCCGCCGCCGTTGATGCATTTTTCTTCCTACTGAATCTAGTGTGTTTCATTTGCAGTGCCCAAAGTGCGAGTACCCTACAGGTTTCTGCGCCCTCGGCGAGACGCCACACTTGTTCCTTCTCATCCTAACACAACATTTTGAAACGCGCACAGTATGTTCCTAGAATCCTCTTTTCTATCCGGGAGGGTGGGGTTTTTTTGAACATGCTGTGTTCTCATATTATTTTTCCTGCAGTGTATTATTTGCTCTGCCAGAACACATGTACTCAAGATGCTCGGCCTTGCCATAACTGAATACACTAGTTTAATGGTCACAGTGAAGACAAGCCATGGATATAAGTTCCGAGTTGGGTTCATGAACCAAGAAGATCGCTGCTTTTTTATGGCCGAACTTGGATAAACTTTCTCAAGTGTTACGGACTGAAAGTTGGCGCACGAATGTTGATGGAAATAGCAGAACCTGGTCTCATCTTCACTGCGATCTTCCACCCCGACGTCGTTCCAATTGTTCATCCATGTTAGTTTTGTATCTGGTTCTTGCTTGTTGCCTCGATTACTTCTTAATCCACCTATTCTGTCTAACTAATCACAATTTAACTTTAGAAGTAGCAACGAATCTCTCACGAAGATGCTACTTCTAACTAATATTTTCTTATAATTGGTGGCACGTGTAGGTTTTTTCAGAGTAAAGCAGTCTGCTCGTTTGTTACTCTGTAATAACTCGGCTGTTACTAATGGCACTGAAGTTGACTGGATCGACATCCACAAGTTCCTACACTTTATTGATCGTCTTGAGGTCCTTGTGGGGCGTTTCAATGGTGGAAGGCCACGTGGGATATGTGTGCCACTGCTGCACTCGTTGAACAGGTCCAACTGTGTCGAGAAACTTATGGTACGAGCTGTTTTCTGTTATATATGTTGTTCATAAACTATTGCTTATACACAGTTTTACAGCTGTGATCTTCTTGAAACAGGAACTGCCGAGTTCTATTGTTCCTATACAGATGCCTGACCATGGTCGGGTCAGACTTGCGCTTGGTCACAACATGATGTTTATGTCGACCTACTCAATTCCCCTTGGAGGTGAAAAGATACTTATTCATGGGTGGTCTCAAATAATGAAGGCCCGTCCATCTTGGAGAATAGGACAGAAGATTATGTTCATGCTTTTCCATGGCTCTAAAGCGAATATCCTGTTTATTGACCACGTTGCGAGATGAAGCCGCTTTCAGAAGGTTGTGGATGCGCGGGGTGGCGCCTGGGCCTTGTCCTGGGGCTTGGCGGCCTCACCCTTGGTTAACTGTAGGCAAAGTAGCACTGTTCGAGGCGTGCTTTGTACGGTTGAACCTGTATAAGTACTCATACTGCTTTCAGCTTTGGTTGTTAAGTGCCCCTGCTGGTTTCAGTTAAGGTTGTTAAGTACTACAGTCTGTCGTGTTTCTTCAGTCCTGTCTTCCTCCAGCCGCCAAAACCAAACCAGCGCCGGCGGGGCCGCCTGCTTCCGCCTCCCACGGCTGGCTGCGCCTCAGCGCACGCATCGCCGCCCCACCGTCTCCTAAATCGTTAACGCCGACGTCCTCCGCGCGCTTTGGTGCGCTCGCCGCGGCGCCGCCCTCTCGCGTTGTCAACATGGTCAACAAACAACAGGAATCGGCAGAAGTACGTGGAGAGGATGACAGTAGGGGCCCACCACGTCAGCGTATGGAAAAATAAAATGCTTCCTCCTAGTGTTTTCCTGACATCTGGGACCCACGACATTGGGAGCGTATATAGTCAATAGACAAGAGAACAGCACAAGATCGGCTGACACCTGGGACGTAGCTACTCGAGCAGTATTTTTTTGTTTGGTATTGTTGAGACGGAGCAGGGTTTGAACTGGGCTGTGGCCCGTCTAGCCCAGGCTTATATTTTATGTTCACCATGTGACCAGCCCAGCTATTTTTTCTTTGTGAAAATGAGCCCAGTTTATTTTTTCTGAAGAATACCCAATCCAGGCCTACTTATTTTTCTACGCCCTGATGGGCTGCAACTCTTTCAAGACGCCTGCAAATCTTGAAAGTAATATGAAATGGGTTGTAAATATAAAAACAGATGACAAATTGGCAATTACTTTATAATTTCTGAATTTTATTACATTTTCAGATTCCTATTTCACTGGGCATTAACCTAATTTAAATATATCTTCAAAGTACTTTAAATCTGGCTGGACATTTCGGTATTAAAAATAGTTTGGAACCCACAGAAATATGCGAAATTGGCCCTGGCCAACCAAAAAAACGACTGCAATAAATTGCATAAGAAGTTGCCATGAGCTATATATAAATTATTAAAAAAAGAGGGAGTGGTCTGACTTGTGGGCCTGTTTAGTTGACGCGTATGCAAGATTTTTTTAGTTATTATATACGTCAACAAACGATTCTAGCAGACGTAACCGTTGGATGTCAATCCAACGGCCGTCGTGTTTCTTCAATCTCTGATCTTCTTGCTCCAGCCGCCAAAGCAGCGCCGGCGGGACCGCCTACTCCCGCCTCCCGTGGCCGGCTGTGCTGCCGCGCAGGCCTCAGCGCCCCCTACTACTCCCACCGCTGGCCAGGGCATCCCTCTACTCACCCACACCCCCTGTTATTCTGCGGCGACGGCAGCCTCACACCGCAGCCGAACCGGTGAACGCTCGTACTCCTCTCCGCGTGGGCATCCACTGCCGCGTCTTCCCCGGCTCCGCGTCGTCCCCTTCCTATGCCTCGCCGTCGTCCACCGCCGTGGTGCTCTCGGCGCGGCGTGGTCAATGTGGTCAACGACCGACTTCCATCGGAAGAGTACTGTACGTGGAGAGGCTGACAGCTGGGTCCACGGCAGCCGCAAGGAAGTGCCTCCTTATTACGCGCAAAATAATTATTCCTCCACCTGACAGCGGGGACCCACCGGACGGGCCACCAGTATTTTGCGAAAAAAATCGTTTCCCCCTGACTGCTGGGACCCACCGGACGGGCCACCGTATTTCGCGAAAAAAACGTTCCCCCCGCTGTCAGCTCGGACCCACCGGAAGTGCCTCCTTATTACGCACAAAAAAATGAATACTCCCCCGGCTAGCTGGGACCCACCTTGGTGGGAGGCTGACTTGTGGGCCTACTAAGTTGACGGGGACGAAGGGCTTTGTCAACTTAGTCAATATGAACGATTCTAGCTCCAGTGACCGTACGATGTCCATCCAACGGCCGTAGTGCTTCTTCAACCTCTGGTCTTCTTGCTCCAGCCGCCCAAAGCAGCGCCGGTCGTGCCGCATGCTCCTGCCTCCCGTGGCCGGCTGTGCTGCCGCGGAGGCCTCACCGCCCCCTACTATTCCCACCGCTGGCCAGGCCCTGCGGCGACGGCAGCCTCACACCGCAGCCGAACCAGTGAACCCTCGTACTCCTCTCCGCGCGGGCTTCCACTGCCGCGTCTTCCCCGGCTCCGCGTCGTCCCCTTCCTAGGCCTCGCCGTCGTCCACCGCCGTGGTGCTCTCGGCGCGGCGTGGTCAATGTGGTCAACGACCGACTTCCATCGGAAGAGTACTGTGCGTGGAGACGCTGACAGCTGGGTCCACGGCCGCAGCAAGGAAGTGCCTCCTTATTACGCGCAAAATAATTATTCCTCCACCTGACAGCGGGGACCCACCGGACGGGCCACCGTATTTCGCGAAAAAACGTTTGCCCCTGACTGCTGGGACCCACCAGCTACATCTTCGCACGCAAGGAAGTGCCTGACAGTCGGGACCCACCTGGTCGAAGCGTACGTAGCGTTGTCATTCTGGTCGCGAACGTGTACGTACATATATACTGGTCGATGTAGAGGCGCGCACGTGTCGTAGTAGAGGCGCGCACGTAGCATGTACACGTACGTACAGCGGCCAGGGTGCAAGAAAGAAAATACGGCCACGTATGTGTACATACGGGCGGGGTCTCGAACGCCTACTCGCGCATACGTACGGCCAGGGCTCGTGTACATGGCTGGGTCGGAACGGAGAAACAGCGTCGTCGTCGTGTTCATGGGGAGGCAACGGAATGCGTCGTGTTCATGGGGAGGCAACGGAATGCGTCGTGTTCATCGGGAGGGCTTGGACGGAACAGGCGATGGAAACGAGGCCTGGCGTACCGCAGAACAGAGGAAACGGCCTTGTGTTCGACCGGCCACGTTCGAAACGGGATCCTGTTCATCGGGAGGGGTCTGGCGTACCGCAAAACGGAGGAAACGGACCTCCTACGGTCGAAACGGGGGTCCTGTTGATCGGGAGGGGTGTGGCGTACCGCAAAACGGACGAAACGGACTTGTGTTGGAGCGCTACGGTCGAAACGGGGGTCCTGTTCATCGGGAGGGGTGTGGCGTACCGCAAAACGGGACTCCACGGGATACTGTTCATCTCCACCGTCGACCCCCTCCAGCCTCCACGAGCTACTGTTCATCCACCGTCGACCTCCTCCAGCCTCCACCTGCGACTGTTCATCCACGGGCTCCTGTTCATCCAGCCTCCACCGCGCGCTACTCCACCGGCTACTGTTCAACCAGCCCTCTCCACGGGCTCCTGTTCAACCACCCCTCCACGGGCTACTGTTCATCCTGCCCTCCACCGTCTACTGTTCATCCTGCCCTCCACGGGGTGGTCCTGTTCATCCAGCCCTCCACGGGGTCCTGTTCATCCAGCCCCAACCGGCTCGATCGATCGGGGTCCTGTTCATCCAGAGGCAACACCACGGGGTCCTGTTCATCCACCCCCACCGGGAACTGTTCATCCAACCCCCCCCCCCGCAACGCTCACTGTTCATCCAGAGGCAGCATCGATCGGCTTCAGTTAGCAGCAGTAGCGAAGGAATCGCTCGATCGGGTTCAGTTAACAGCCATCGATCGATCGCTCGGGTTCAGTAACGCGTAGCCTGCAGTGCAATCGCTCGGGTTCAGTTAGAGCCCAACGCCTCGCTCGGGTTCAGTTAGAGCCAACGCATCGCACACACGCGCGTACGTGTACGAGAGAAACGCGCATCGCTCGGGCCCTGACCTCCCACCGTAACCGGGAACTCCCCGAAATTTTTCTCGCCCTCGCTTCTACCATGGGTTTTTCCGTCATGGACGGCCCAAAGAATGTCATGCAACTGCGTCTCCGGCCCGCCCAGGATGAAAAGCCCATTTTCTGTCATGATTTTTTGTCATAGAAGTAGGAGCGCACCACATCTATGATGATACCGGGTTTTGTCACAATTATCGTCATAGAAGTGTCATATGGATGACAGAAAAAAATTTCGTTCGGCCCAAAATGTCATGGATGTGTCTTTTTTTGTAGTGCATGATTATACTTGAACAGCTCAAATAAACAATAAGTTGTCTCGCTTGGCCTACATAGTGAAAGGCCTAATGCGCAACGCGAAGCACTGACGCTCGAATATGGCCGGGAAAACAAGGAAACCGACATGTGGGGCACACCTGTCGGGACGACGTAGCGCAAACTAGTCAAATGGAGGAGCTGGCCCACTACATCCTCGCCACCGGCAACCATTCATGTGGGTCATGGGGGCCAACAACGTGGTTCAGCTCCAGCACCGCCTCTGGACACGGCGATCGCGGTGAGCGACACCCTCATCGTTGCTAGACACGGTCTGTTTCAGTGTGCCGAGGGTGGCGTTAGTGCTGTGGCACGACCAACAGTATGTTTGGTTTGTGCCCAAGGTTGCCCCATCAAATCATTGGGTAGACAAAATTTTGGTTGAGGTTTTGTTTGCCCATGATTTGGCCGACATCAGCAAGAAAAATGAACTAGAGTTCATTGGCATGCCAAAAAAATGGCAACCATCCATTTTTGGGTCATGACCAAAACCTCAAAAAAATGGCAACCACCCAAAGACCAATCTTTGGGTCATGACCAAAATTTTGGTAAGGTGCACTTCGGCCACAATCCAAACACACCCCAACACCCGGCTTATCGAGGATGCACGGGGCGTCGGGACGCGTCCGCGGAGTGGTGTAGCGTGGCCAACTGCATCCGCAGGACCTGAGACCATGCCGGGTCGTCTTGCTTTTTAATTGACAAACGTCGACCGCATGTGAGCAAAGGGCATCTCCAACGTTGCCACGACAGCAACTGACTACCCTGTCACACCAAAAACCATCATCCCTCGCGCCGTCGCACGGTGCATTCCTAGCCGGCGCCAGTTGCCTGCATTCATGACGTCCGTCTGTATGCCGTCGTTAAGAGGCTCGGTGCCCAAGGAACCAACTCCGGCGACTTAATGACGCACCAGGATGCTTGGCCTCACCGGAATGCGCTACTTAAAGAGGCAACGCCCAGCTAACCTCCACACAATAGCACATCGTCCTCCTACCTGGCACCACATCCGCCATGACCGCAAGCGCGAACGCTCTGAGGGAGATCTTGTATTCGGGGATGGAGCTCGAGGCCGCCGCCCTCGCTCAAGTCGCCGCACAAGCGGTGGCCACGCTGGTGGCCGACGACGGGAGCACCGTCAGCCACGCGTCCTACTTGCCACCGTCCAACATCCGGCACTGCCGAGGTTAGGGACTCCTCCGAGGATGAGTAGGGCATGGGAGGCGGCATGCCATGGTATGCCAACTGGCCGGTCCTTCTCCCGTATTCTACTTTTCCTCGCCAGAGACCGCACCTTCACTTCACGGGTCTTGAACCCCGCCCTCGTACATGGAGATCACAGATGGAGGACGTCAGTCGCCACCGTAGAATAGGTTTAGGGTCAGGTTTCTTTTATTTTCTGTCCTATAAAAGTTCAAAATGTAATGAAAATCTGTCGTGTTTGCATTAATCTCGGCCGGTGTAGTATATTGTAGGAGTACTAGCAAGATGCCCGTGCGTTGCACGGAAGATCAAGATCTTGTGGGAGAAAAGGATGAACGAGGGAAGGCCTTATCTACAAATGCACATTCACGCATTTCACATTTTTCTACATCTACGGGAACCTACGAAAGGGTTAACATAAATTGCCTCTCTCTCTCTCCTCCCCTGATATTCATGGTGGTGGGCCCCTCCCTCCCCCCAATCTACAATCAACAGCTCACATTTCACATTATGTTAATTATGTAACTGGGACTACGTAGGTGTAGCATTACTCGTCCTAAAAAACCCAACTAAGCCAACCTCCCAGCATATCGCGCGGGAAAAGACCCGGCCGCGCCGTTTTAGTCGGGATTACCGGATTACTAGTAGTAGTATCGACGGATCACGCGAAGCAACAAGATTTTTTTGAGGGGGCGAAGCACCTAGTTTAAAACGAAAGAAGGCGGTACACTCACAGCACCCCTGTCGCGGTCGCATTGCACCCCACACATGTTTGGTCCTGCACACAGCTCACGCAAACGGAACGCGCTTCGGCTTGCCTCTTCACTGACACGTGGGACTGCACTTGGAGAAACCGACCATGCACCAAACTCTCCCCGTGTAAGGGCATATTTATCCCTAAGGTGTTTTGGTGATTTATGACAATGCATTTGCGGACTAATCGTGTGTCTCGAGTATTTCAGATATTTCATGACTAGGCACAAGATGGTTAGGAGCCCCTCGAAGATTATTGAAGACGGCGTTTTTCTACGTTCCTTTTTCGGTGGATTTGAGTCGTAGGAAAGCCATACTATTAAGCGGGGGTCCGCTTTGGAAAGGTTTGCGTGGAATCGTCACGTACACGTTTACTCCTCTTTGCACCGCCTTTCCTTTAGCACTTTGGAGCATCCTCCGTTTCCTCTTGTTTGTGCAAAAAGAAGTTTTCCTATCTGTTGCTGTTCTGTGGCTGGCAGTAGTACTGCTCTTCGGAGTGATATTACCGCAGGCCCCTGCGGTAGTACCGCATGCCTTTGCGGTAGTACCGCAGGTGGTCACGGTAGTACTGCTCCTTGGGAGCCGTAGTACAGTGAGCCCTGGTCCAACACAACACCAGTAGCGGAAGTTGGAGCGGATGTAATTTTTTACATCCGCTCCCCGCGCGGTAGTATCGCTTGCCTTCAGCGCTAGTACCGTGTCGGACTTTTGCACTATTTGGAAATCAGCGGAACTTGCCACGGATGTTTATTTGTCCACGTCCTTCCCAGGCTGGTCCAACCCTGCCTTGCGGTAGTACCACAAGGTGGTGCGGTAGTACCGTAAGGCCTTGCGGTAGTACCGTTTGGCAGGCGCGGTAGTACCGCTTGTCGCGGGCTGGTTAAGTGGATAAGGGGTGGATTTCTCTCTCCACTATATACGGGGTATCTTCTTCTCCGAGTTGACTACCTCTTCCAACCCTAAGCTCCATTGTTGCTCTAAGCTCCATTTTCGCCCGATCTCTCTCCCTAGCCAATCAAACTTGTTGATTTTCTAGGGATTGGTTGAGAAGGCCTCGAACTACAATAAATCAAGACATCGGGGCTAGCAAAGCCCCTCAGTCCGACTGCCCGGCCGCTCCTGCCGGCTCTCCGTCCAACTGCTCTGCCCGGCCGGCTGCCGGCTGCCGACTGCAGCCCGACCCGACACCGACACCGACGAGACAGCCGTACTAAGACGTCATCTACAGTGTACCATGTCCCCTAGGCATTGATTTATAAAATGCCATAGGGGACAAGCATGACATGCACCATGCCACTAGCCATGCCTACATAGCTTGGCTTGTAAGCTACCCAATGTAGCTTACAACCAAAGCCATTACCCCCATGCCTATATAAAGTCACACATCCATCCATCCACCACATGCTCCCACGGGCATGCACCACACACATGAGCAAGCACATGCTCACACGCATGGACACCCACATGCTCACGGCCACACATGGCCAGGCTCATGTGCCACACTAGTTAGCTAGCTCTCAGCTACTACTTCGTCCAGATACAGCTTTAGGAGCACTTTGTACTGTCAGGTGTACACCCCACAGATATACTCAGACATGCAGGAGTAGGGGTGTTATCTCTCCGGAGAGCCCCGAACCTGGGTAAACTAGCAGGTGCTACTCGCATACCCGTCCCTGGATACTCTGGCAGCAGTCTTGCCCTCACACGAAGCCACCTTGTGGCATATGTCGTCTTGCAGCCCCATGAGAATACCACGACATTTGGCGCCCACCATGGTGCGGTACTATGCTACCGCGCTGTTGTTGGTTTCGCAGTCCGGGCGGGACCATCTTCGTCATCATCACCGCGGTGTCGCGCATTCTCTCCGGTAGCGCTCGGGGGCTCGACACCGACACGCCCCTGGAGCGGCCGCGAGGGGTGGCGCGTCGTCGCCGTCGGCCGCGCCTTCTTCACCACAACGCTGGCCGTCCATCCGCGCGCTCCGCGCACGGGGCCTCGCTTCGGTCGGCCGTGTCCATCTACGCGCCGCTCGCGTCTGCTCCCCTCCATGTTGCGCCTTGCTCCGGCCAAAACACGCTTTGCTCCTTCACATACCATCTATGCAAGCTAGCTAGATGCAAGTCAAACTCTAGTCGTACATCTCCCAAATACTAGCCAGATAATCCCTGTACATTGGTCGGATGCGAACCAGATATATCCCATACACTGCCCAAAACACTAGTCAAACTAGAAAGGTCAACTATAGCCATGAACTACACGTACGCATCTCCACTAACACGCCGCTGCTTGTCCTCCTGGGCATCGTCAAGGGAGACGCTCGTACGCGTGGCCGCGCCTCCCTACTCTGTCGTCTGCCGCTCGCCCGTCCGCACCAACCCGCCTAGCCATTCTCTGCTGCTGCTTCATGCACGCGTCGTCCTTTGTGCTGCTGCTTCGGTCTACTCAGGCTCCCTGCCCGACGCTGCCCGTCCGCAGCCTCACCTCCCCTCTAGCACCTCCAATCACCATTGGCCGTCTGCTCCGGCCCGCTTGACCGCGTGCCCCGAGCGTCCGACCGCTTGGCGTCCCGTCTGGCCGGCCACTTCGCCTCCGCGAGATTGCATCAGTTGCTATTGCTTCCGCCGCGCTGGCTCAGATCGCCTCGTGCCTGCTCCACCGCGCGCGGGTCCGCGCTCGGCCGTCCGGCCCAGCTCCGCTCCGTCACCCGGCCGCATCGGCGGCTCTCGCGCCCCGCCCCGGCGAGCCGGCCTCCGCCCCACGGCCCTGCTGCCCGTCCGTCTCCTCCGCGAGCCCCGCCGGCTGCGCCTCTCCTGGCCTCCCGGGCCACCTGTTGGGTCACCACGCGCCGTGCTCGCTCTGCCCAGCCTCTGCTTCGACCGCGCCCGGTCCTGCTCGTCGCTGGCCGGCTCCACGCCTCCTGCGCGCTTGCTCTAGCACCCGCGCCGGCCACGTGGGCCCCGTGCCCGGCCAAGGGCCCACTCCCACCGGCGCCAGTGCTCCAGCCGGGCGCGGCTCCGAGCCGGCTCCCGCCCCGCGCGCGTGCGGCGCCTCCTCCTCGTGCAGGCGTCACTGTGTCAGCGCTCCTCCTGCCTGACTGCTCCGTGCCGACTCTTCCCTGCCGTGTGGCCACGCCCGTGGCCCTTGTCGCCGCACACACCTTGCACCGGCCGCCGACCCTCACTACCGGACGCCCGCTAGGCGGCTAGGGCGGTGCCTCGCGTCCGCCGGCTCCCCATCGCTGTGCGTACCGACTGCGCCTCGGCCCTGCTCCGACCATCCCGGCCAACGCCGTGCCGGCTCCGCTCACGCTTCCCCAAGCCTCCCTCGCCCGGTCGCCGGCTCCTCGCGTCGTTCGCCTGCTGCGCGTCGGCTGCTCTCGTCCGCGCCCTCCTCCTGTATGCCGGCTGCGGCCACCCCCCCGACCTGGCCGGTTGCCGGCCCCTGTTGTCCGGCTGCCCGGGGCCGACTGAAGAAGAGAAATAGAAAGGGCCGGCTGCTCACGTGGCCGGGTGCTAAAAAAAAGAGTGGTCGGGTGCTAGAAGAAAAAAGTGGCCGGGTGCTAAGAAAGAAGGGACCGACTGTAGAAAAAGAAAGAAAACAAATTTATTGCCGGACGAAGAAAAGTCAGGCCGGATGCCTAGCCGGCCGCGGAGACAAAAGTGTCCGTCCGACTGCCGACAGCCGGCAAAAGAAAGAAGTAAAAGGGCACCGTCAAACGCCTCGGCGCCTGGCCGGCTGTCCAAGCCGGCTCAGCCGCGTCCTGCTCGCCCCCTGGCCGGTCAAGCCCGACCATCTGGACCCTCCTCGAGCGCCCAGAGGCTCGGGAGCTACACCCAGCGGGTGCGCTGACGTGCTCCCGCAAAGAAGAAGACAAAGTAGTTGCCGGGAGATACAGCCTGACTGCTCAGTAGTCGGCCCGAATATCGGGGGCTACACCCAGCGGGTGCGCTGACGCGCCCCCGTGAAGAAGAGACAAAGTAGTTGCCGGGAGATCCGGCCCGACTGTTCAGCAGTCGGCCCGAATCTCGGGGGCTACACCCAGCGGGTGCGCTGACGTGCCCCCGCGAAGAAGAAGACAAAGTAGTTGCCGGGAGATTCGGCCCGACTGCTTAGCAGTCGGTCCGAATCTCGGGGGCTACACCCAGTGGGTGCACTGGCGTGCCCGCACGGAAGATTGCAAACAAGAGAAGAGTTTTGTCCGGCTACCAGCAGCCGGCAGAAGTGCAAAAAGAAGAAAAAAGGCGCTGCAAGATGCCTTGCCGCCTGGCCGGTCAAGCCTGACAGGCCGGGAGGCTCGAAGGCTACACCCAGTGAGTGCGCCGGTGCGCTCCGCGAGCGCCGAGCTGTGCCGGATGTCTTCGACAACGACCGCGACTACACGAAAATCAATGTGAGTTCCTCACCCGCATATTTTTGCACCACGCAAGCACGGATAACCTCGAGCGATGCTCGGGGAACTATCTCCGCATTTCATTACAGTTGCGTCACTGTTCGCCCCGGCGCCAGCCAGAGTTGGCCTGGGGGCTGGCCGCTTGGCCTGAGACGTTAGTTCCTGCAGACGGCTTAGTAGCGTGCGTGGTACCAAAGGCCCACTCTTAGTCACAGACCGCAGAGCGGCTGTCCGACTAGCAAGAGTGAACGCTGGAGGCCACCCACACAAAATCGTCCGGGAAGAAAAACGGATCGGGCGATCCGGCCGCTTCTTTACAAGTATCTACTCGGTTGAATCTGCTCCCAGACTCTGAGTACTGTACACTCCACTTCGCGGCCCACTCTCAGCCACAGACCGCAGAGCGGCTGTCCGGCAAGCAAGAGCAGAAGCCAAAAAGCGAAGGGAACACGAAAAAGATTAAGGGGGCTTAGACGAAATCGAGTCGGCACCCTCCAAATAAAACTTGCAATGCTAAAAGCAAACATTTGATATATCTGCGTGGACTAAATTCGTCTTTTTCATGATCATTTCCATGAACACTCGCCAAAAAACCTCCGCCCAACTTTGCCAAGTTGCCCGGAGGCTTAGGGGCTACTGTCGGAGTAATTGGACACGGATACCCCGAAGACGACGAGACAATAAATCAAGACATCGGGGCTAGCAAAGCCCCTCAGTCCGACTGCCGGGCCGCTCCTGCTGGCTCCCCGTCCGACTACTCTGCCCGGCCGGCTGCCGGCTGCCGACTGCGCCAACCAGCCGGCTGCCGACTATAACCCGACCCGACACCGACACCGACGAGACGGCCGTACTGCGATGTCATCTACAGTGTACCATGTCCCCTGGGCATTGATTTATAAAATGCCCTAGGGGACAAGCATGACATGAAACATGCCACTAGCCATGCCTACATAGCTTGGCTTGTAAGCTATCCAATGTAGCTTACAACCAAAGCCACTACCCCCATGCCTATATAAAGTCACACATCCATCCATCCACCACATGCTCCCATGGTTATGCACCACACACATGAGCATGCACATGCTCACACGCATGGACACCCACATGCTCACGGCCACACATGGTCAGGCTCATGTGCCACACTAGTTAGCTAGCTCTCAGCTACTACTTCGTCCAGATACAACTCCAGGAGCACTTTGTACTGTCAGGTGTACACCCCACAGATATACCCAGACATGTAGGAGTAGGGATGTTATCTCTCTAAAGAGCCCCGAACCTGGGTAAACTAGCGCGTGCTACTCGCATACCCGTCCCTGGATATTCCGGCAGCAGTCTTGCCCTCACACGAAGCTACCTTGTGGCATATGTCGTCTTGCACCCCCATGAGAATACCACGACACTATGCCCTAGCTCACTAAGATCTCACGGACGAACTCGACGAACTCGCAACACAGAAAGACACAAGATTTATACTGGTTCGGGCCACCGATGTGCTGTAATACCCTACTCCAGTGTGGTGGTGGATTGCCTCTAGGGCTGATGATGAATAGTACAACGGAAGAACAGCCTCCTGAGGTTGAGGTGTTCTTGAGCTCAGTGAGCTTTTGTGTGTGAGGGTGGTCTGAATGATCCGAACCCTTCTAAGGTGGTGGCTAGTCCTATTTATACTTGCCCTAGTCCTCTTCCCAAATATCGAGCGTGAAGGGAGCCAACAATGGCGGGCTAATTTGAAGGGGGACAGCCAGTACAAGCTATCCTGACAAAAGTGGTCTTCGCCTGCCAAAGGCTCTGGTGGGGACATCGTCTTGGGCTCCACGATGACCTCCGTCTTGCCGTCCTCCTGGTCTTGGTCTCATTGCACCAATATAGAAACCTTTGCCTGATGCCTCGGTACTCCTCGCCTGCGTTGGCCTCCTTAGCACCAAACAAGAAACAAGGATGCTGCGCGTGCTGGCGCCCGCCTGGCGCCCGCCTGATGTCGTGTGTCATGGCTCACGTCACGAGTGCCTCCTGAGGTTTGCCCCGCCTTGATTTTTCCGCTCCTCATGAGCCTACCCGGCTAGGCCACTCCTGAGGAGATCTTGCGTCATCCGCCTCGCGAGGCTTGGACCCTCGCGAGGGTCTTGGATGTCTTATTGATGAAGATGGGCCATACGGCCTGCTGGCTCAGCCACGCCGCGGGCCGCAGGCAAGTCTAGGGACCCCCATTCCCAGAACGCCGACAGTAGCCCCCGGGCCCAAGGTGCGTTTGGGCTTCGCTTCACGGCGAAGCCAAGGGCCAAGTTCAGAGCGTCGCGGGCCCCAAAAGCCTGCGGCCTCGATTGACGCGTGGCGGTTGATTGGACGTGGGCGTCCCCGCTTCCCCATGCTGCCTCGACAACTGTACGACTTGACAAGTCCCTGCGACATGCAAGGAAGACCATCATTACCTGCGATCATGGGAGACGCCAGTTGGCCTTCCCTTCCTATAAATGTGCAGGGGGCGGAGCCCCCATTGCCCACCTCTTCCTCGCTAGTTTGCTCCTTCCTCCTTGCTCCGCTGTCAACAACAATGGCGCCCATCAGAAAGTTTTCTACTGAAGAGAAAGGAATAGCTCCCTGCGATAATCCGGGGCGTCTTCCTCTGAATAAGAGGTCGATTCATCGCCGTGATGAGGCGGCGTTGCAGGTGGTGTCGAGGCCTTGGTGTGAGCGGCCTCCTCCGGGGTACCCACTGCCCTTGCACGCCCAAGCCGTAGGCTTGGGAGGACGGAGTGACGAGCAGCGCCGCCCACGCTGCACCCAGGGTCGCCACGCCACGGCGACGCGGGCCGTTGCCCCTGGGGATCACGCCGCTGACTCCTCGCGCGAGTTGGTGCTGTGGGCGCCGATGCCTCCAAGCTCCTGGATCTGCTTCCCGCCATTCTTCTCCGACGTGATGCCGCCGAGAGGGCCTCTCGAGCTCTGGTTGCAGCACGCCGACTACAGCGCTCCGGCGACCGGAGCGGAGATCGAAGCAGTCCCCACCGGCAAGATCTTCATGACCCACGGCTGGGGCGAGATCGCGCGGGTCTGCCGTGCGAGGGGCGCCCTCGCGATCCACTTCGAGTACGACGGCGTCTCCACGCTCTTATTCAAGGTCTTCGATGCCGAGGGCCGCCGCCTGGAGTGCTGCTCCGGAGAGGAGCACGAGGCTGATGTGCGCCCCGCTCGCGACCACTCCAGCGACAGCAGCCCTTGGGAGTCCAGCAGCTCTCCTGAGCTCTACGAGACTCCGGAGACAAGTGACGACAGCTACGTGCCCCCGAGCTCTTGCCGCGCTCGGAGCAGAGATATGAAACTTTTGTGGCACATCTTACTAAATTAAATGATATAGCTACCCTGTTCACTAATGATGAGAAAACTCGCTACTATTATATCCTTAAATTATTTCCGTTCCCATTAAAGGGTGATGCTAAGATATGGTTTAATTCTCTTGATCCTGGTTGTGTGTGTAGTCCCCAGGATATGATTTACTACTTCTCTGCTAAATATTTCCCCGCTCATAAGAAACAAGCTACTTTAAGGGAGATATATTATTTTGTGCAGATTGAAGAAGAGAGTCTCCCACACAAGGTTGTCAGAATCGTGATTTTGAATCGGATCGGAGCTTTGATGGTAGAATCGCAAATCATAGAATCTTCACTATCAGGATCGTAAAACCGTAGATTCTATGAACTAAAATCGTAGAATCAGAGGGGTTAGTTTGGATCGTAAAGTCATAGAATCGTCTAAAAGAATCGCGATTCTGACAACCTTGCTCCCACAAGCTTGGGGGAGGCTTCTCCAATTACTTAATGCTTTGCCTGATCATCCTCTCAAGAAGACTGAAATACTTGATATCTTTTATAATGGACTAACCGATGCTTGCAGAGATTACCTGGATAGTTGTGCTGGTTGTGTTTTCAGGGAAAGAACTGTTGATCAGGTTGAAATTCTATTGAATAATATGTTGACCAATGAAAATTATTGGACACTTCTTGAACCAACTCCGAAGAAAAGGGGTATTCTATTTCGCAGTCCTGAAGATATGCAAGAGGCAAAGAAATCTATGAAAGAAAAAGGTATAAAAGCTGAAGATGTTAAGAATTTACCGCCTGTTGAAGAAATACGTGGTCTTAATTCATCACATATTGAAGAAACACATAGTCTCGATAACCCAACACAGGTAGTAAAGGTAAATTTTCTCTATAGATATGATAAAGCTGAAATTCCTCCTGCTATGTTTGCTAGCCAATGTTTGGATGAATTTGATAACTTTATGGTTAAGCAAGATGATTTTAATGCTTATGTTGGTAGACAATTGAAACACAATGCTTATATGATTGGACACTTGAGTGATTATATGGCTAATGTTAAAGGTGAACTTAAACTTATTAGTAAACATGCTTCTATGGTTACCACTCAAGTAGAACAAGTACTTAAAGCTCAAAATGATTTGCTCAATGAATTAAATAATAAGAAGAATGACAATGCTATTAGAGTTATGACTAGAGGAGGTAAAATGACTTAGGAACCTTTGTATCCTAAGGGCCATCCTAAGATAATTGAGCAAGATTCTCAGAGAACTAATATAGATGCACCTAGTCCTTCTAAAAGAAAGAAAAAGAAAAATGATAGGACTTTGCATGCTTCTAGTGAACCTGTTATTGACACACCTGAGAATCCCAATAATATCTCTATCTCCGATGCTGAAACACAATCTGGTAATGAACATGAACCTAGTGATAATGTTAATGATGATGCTCATGTTCATGCTCAACCTAGTAATGACAATGATGTAGAGATTGAACCTGATGTTGATCTTGATAACCCACAATCAAGGAATCAACGTTATGATAAGAGAGACTTTGTTGCTAGGAAGCACGGTAAAGAAAGAGAACCATGGGTTCAGAAACCCATGCCTTTTCCTCCTAAACCATCCAAGAAAAAGGATGATGAGGATTTTGAGCGCTTTGGAAAAATGATTAGACCTATCTTTTTGCATATGCGTTTGACTGATATGCTTAAAATGAATCCTTATGCTAAATATATGAAGGAAATTTTTACTAATAAAAGAAAGATACCGGAAGCTGAAATTTCCACCATGCTTGCTAATTATACTTTTAAGGGTGGAATACCAAAGAAACTTGGAGATCCAGGAGTACCAACTCTACCATGCTCCATTAAAAGGAACTATGTTAAAACTGCTTTATGTGATCTTGGAGCCGGTATTAGTGTTATGCCTCTCTCTTTATATCGTAGACTTGATTTGAATAAGTTGACACCTACTGAAATATCTTTGCAAATGGCTGATAAATCAACTGCTATACCTGTCGGTATTTGTGAGGATGTGCCTGTTGTGGTTGCAAACGTTACTATTTTAACGGACTTTGTTATTCTTGATATTCCCGAGGATGATAGTATGTCTATTATTCTTGGAAGACCCTTTTTGAATACTGCAGGGGCTGTTATTGATTGCACCAAAGGCAATGTCACTTTTCATGTTAATGGTAACGAGCATACGGTACACTTTCCGAGGAAACAACCTCAAGTCCACAGTATAAATTCTATTGGAAAAATTTCAACAAACACTATTGGATGTTTTGAATTTCCTCTTCCTACTTTCAAGAAGAAATATAATATTCTTATTGTTGGGGACATGCATATCCCCGTTGAGGTAACCTAGTGTTATTAAAAAATTCCCATGTTCCATGTTATTCGAAATGAGTTTGTTAACAATACCTGATCAACCTTGTTAGTGGATTCCTTTTGATGAGCATGAGATGGATGAATTTAGAAAACACAACTCTCTGTACCCTCTTTTTAATTTCTGCTATTTATATTAAATAAAGCAAAAAAGTATTTTTCTATCTGTTTTCTGAATTATCAATGCAATAAAAAATACCCCAAAAAATAAAAAATGCCCTGAAAATTAAATATGATTTTTCTAGAATATTTTAGAATATCTGGCACTGAGAACACAGCAGGGGGAGCAAGCACCTGGCCACGAGGGTCCAGGGCGCGCCCCATGCCTCGTGGGCCCACGGTGGCTCCCCTCCACTTATTCCAGCTACCACACACTCCTTCCTCCCAAAAAAATCACCAACCAGCTCAAATCCGAGTTCAAGCTCATCTTGCTGCCATTTTCGATCTCCTAGCTCAAAGCTCCATTCACAAAACTGCTTTTGGGGGTTGTTCTTTGGTATGTGACTCCTCCAATGGTCCAATTAGTTTTTGTTCTAGTGATTTATTCATTGCAAATTTTTGCTGCTTAGGTGGCCCTATTCTTGAGCTTGCATGTCAAATTTATGTAGTTAAAAGTAGTTTTGATGCATGATATTGCCTCTAGGCACTTGTAGGAGCAGTTGCTATCAATATTGTTGAGTTTGGTTCACTTTTATTTTGAAGTTACTAAAAATTTCAGAACTTTTACAGAGGAAGAAATATGTTTAGGAAAATGTACCAAGGTGGTTCTTCAAGGAAGCAAGGACCCATGCCCGCAATACGCGATGCGGACGAGGAACCACCAAGAGACGCTCAAGTGCGGCCTTGTGAATGGTCGTCAGAGGATTTCATGATCCTAGCAGGAATTAAAGAGGAATTTGATGCATATGTGCGTAATGCTGATCTAGAGAGCTTCAAGGCAGATAAGTGCTGTCAATACCTCTATTTAACTGATTCATTTGTGAGAAGGTTTAAATTCTCATCATCACGCAATTCTCAAACTGTCCTGTTTGATCTTTATGATAAATCTTATACCATGGACTTAGAAGATTTTAACACTGCTTGTAAACTCCCTTAGTGGGGTGATGTAAGTGAACCTCACAAATATGAATTTAGAGATTTTCTTGCTAGTATTGCAGTGGGGGAATCTAGAGATGTAACACAATCCACCATAGGGAGCATTCATTTTCTTGCTATACATTATTTTGCTCTCTTCATAGGTAGATGCATAAATGGTAAAGATGAAGCATGTCACATGTGTGTACCTGATCTTAGCGTTCTCAGGAGCGCTGTTTTAGGAGATAAACAATACAACTTGGGGGCTATAGTTGCACGTAGGTCGCATAATAATCGTATTCATGGAGATTTCTTTGGTGGAATTTATGCAACTCGTATAGCTAACTTTCTTGAGATACCCATACGTGGAGATGATATTGAGTTGCCTCCTTCTTATCTAGATTATGATGCTATGGTTCATCATCAGTTTGTTGAGAGGAACGATCAGTTCCTCCAGTACCGACTAATCTTTGACAGACGATGCACCTATCACATCGCTCTCCCTGCTCCTACTTTCTTTGACTTTGAGGCAAAGGGGAGATATGTTATAACCAGGGAGGAGGCGACCGAGTACGAGAGGAGGGCGGAGACAGCTCGCCTCCAAGCTGCAGCTAATCAGGCAATTGCCGCTCGATCCTAGTACGACCCCAGCTAGAACTTTGGACATCCGCCAAGCTAGTCGTGGCCATAGACCAACTTAGGCCAAAGGCATAAGCTTGGGAGAGTACGTATTTCTCACCGACATTACATTTATGTTCACACACTCATGCTAGTTGTCGGTGCTCATACTTTTTCACTGTATCATCCATGTTAGTTTATTTTCCCTTTTTATTCTTTCTTCTTGTGTGTCTGATAAACCTTAAGAAAAACCAAAAAAAAGTTGTAGCTTTTAGTTAGTTTACTTTTCATGATGTAGTAGCAGTAATTAAAAAGAAAACCCAAAAAGATTTCTCGTTATTCTTTTGCTTGTTGGGAGCTTTCCTGTGTAAATAGTTTTATTTATTTTCTTGTTCTTTGGGGGTCGAGAGGAGAAGACCATAATGAAAATGCTAAGTGGCTCTCATATGCATTATTGTTGATCTAACAAAGAGCCCATATTAGCTTGTGTTCTTTCTTGAATTGAATGCTTGCAAATTCTAGCTTAGTCCAATGCACGTGCACTATTACTATTATCCACACTATTCGGTCGTGCAAGTGCAAGGCAATAATGATGATTATATGATGAACTTATTGAGATGAGAAAAGTTGGTATGAACTCGACCTCTCTTCTTTTTGTAAATACGATTAGTTCATCGTTCCTGATTTAGCCTATTATGAATAAACATGTTTGCAATGACAATTAGAGATTATAGTTGCTTATGCCATGCTTAATTAGCTAGGAGCTTATAATGGTTTACCTTGCATGCCAACATGCTATTAAAATGGCTGTGATGTGGTATGATAGGGTGGTATCCTATTTTGAACGAGTCGAGTGGCTTGACTTGGCACATGTTCACGCATCTAGTTGAAACAAAATCAACATAGCCTCTACGATATTTATGTTCATGGTGCATTATATCCTACTCATGCTTCCATTCGGTGTTGGCTAATTTTAATGCATGTTCATGACTGTTGTCGCTCTCTAGCTGGTCGCTTCCTAGTCTTTTTCTAGCCTTCACTTGTACTAAGTGGGAATATTGCTTGTGCATCCAATTCCATAAACCCCAAAGTTGTTCCATATGAGTCCACCATACCTACCTATATACGGTACCTACCTGACGTTCCAAGTAAATTTTATGTGCCAAACTCTAAACCTTCAAATAAACATTCTGTTTTGTATGCTCGAATAGCTCATGTATCAACTAGGGATGTATGTATCTTCCATGCTAGGCAGGTTATTCTCAAGAGGAGTGGACTCCACTCCTCACCCACGAGAACATGGCTGGTCACCGAGATGCCCAGTCCCATGCTTTATGCAAATCAAATGAAAATAACTGCAAACAAAACTCCCTCGGGACTCTTGTTAGTTGGAGGCACTCGTTGTTTCGAGCAAGCCATGGATGGTGGAGGGGAGTATAAACTTTACCATTCTATTTGGGAACCGCCTATAATGTGTGTAGCATGGAAGATATCGAAATCTCTCGGTTGTTATGTTGGCAATGAAAGTATACTGCTCAAAATATTATTCATATCTATTTCAAAACCGAGCTCTGGCACCTCTACAAATCCCTGCTTCCCTCTGTGAAGGACCTATCTATTTGCTTTTATGTTGAGTCATAACTCTCTTATTAAAGGCACCAGTTGGAGAGCACCGCTGTCATTTGCATCCATTACTGTTAGTTTACATTGGGTATGACTTGACTGGATCTCTTTTACCATGAATTACAATGTCTAGTCAGTCCTTGATCTTTAAAGGTGCTCTGCATTTATGTTTTGCGGTCTCAGAAAGGGCTAGTGAGATACCATCTTGTCATATCATATCATGATTGTTTTGAGGAAGTGTTTTCATCCGAGATTTATTATTATTGCTCGCTAGTTGATTATGTCATTGATATGAGTAAACATGAGACCTAAGTGTTATTGTGAATATGGTTAGTTCATAATCTAAGTTGAAAACCTAAATGATGGCTTTACATATTTACAACAATAAGAGCAAACAGAGTTTGTAAAAGTTTTTCATTATCACTTTTAGTTTATCAACTGAATTGCTTCAGGACAAGCAAATGTTTAAGCTTGGGGGATTTGATACGTCTCCGTCGTATCTACTTTTCCAAACACTTTTGCCCTTGTTTTGGACTCTAACTTGCATGATTTGAATGGAACTAACCCGGACTGACGCTGTTTTCAGCAGAATGGCCATGGTGTTATTTTTGTGCAGAAATAAAAGTTCTCGGAATGACCTGAATATCAACGGAGAATTATTTTGGAATATATAAAAAATACTGGAACAACGATCCACGTCAGGGGGCCCACCACTTGTCCAAAAGGGTGGGGGGCGCGCCCTACCCCCCTGGGCGCGCCCCCTGCCTCATGGGGCCCCTGATGCTCCACCGACCTCAACCTTGACTCCATATATTCACTTTCAGGGAGAAAAAATCAGAGAGAATGATTCATCACGTTTTACGATACAGAGTCTCCGCCAAGCCCTAAACTCTCTCAGGAGGGCTGATCTAGAGTCCGTTCGGCGCTCTGGAGAGGGGAATCCGTCGCCATCGTCATCATCAACCTTCATCCATCACCAATTTCATGATGCTCACCGCCGTGCGTGAGTAATTCCATTGTAGGCTTGTTGTACGGTGATGGGTTGGATGAGATTTATCATGTAATCGAGTTAGTTTTGTTAGGGTTTGATCCCTAGTATCCACTATGTTCTGAGATTGATGTTGCTATGACTTTGCTATGCTTAATGTTGGTCACCAGGGCCCGAGTGCCATGATTTCAGATCTGAACCTATTATGTTTTCATGAATATATGAGAGTTCTTGATCCTATCTTGCAAGTCTATAGTCAACTATTATGTGTTATGATCCATTAACCCCGAAGTGACAATAATCGGGATATTTACCGGTGATGATCGTAGTGTGCGGAGTTCATGTATTCACTATGTGTTAATGCTTTGGTCTGGTACTCTATTAAAAGGAGGCCTTAATATCCCTTAGTTTCCAATAGGACCCCGCTGACACAGGAGGGTAGGACAAAAGATGTCATGCAAGTTCTTTTCCATAAGCACGTATGACTATATTCGGAATACATGCCTACATTACATTGATGAACTGGAGCTAGTTCCGTGTCACCCTAGGTTATGACTGTTACATGATCGATCGCATCGGGCATAATTCTCCATCACTGATCCAATGCCTACGAGCTTTTCCATATATTGTTCTTCGCTTATTTACTTTTCCGCTGCTACTGTTACCATCACTATAAAACCCAAAAATATTACTTTTGCTACCGTTACCTTTTGCCACTGTTACCACTAGTATCATATTACTTTGCTACTAAACACTTTGCTGCAGATATTAAGTTTATAGGTGTGGTTGAATTGACAACTCAGCTGCTAACACTTGAGAATATTCTTTGGCTCCCCTTGTGTCGAATCAATAAATTTGGGTTGAATACTCTACCCTCGAAAACTGTTGCGATCCCCTATACTTGTGGGTTATCAATGGTATCTTGGAGATCCATATGATGTAACTATTTTGCGGTGTGTTTGTTGGGATCGATGAACTTCGAGTTTATGATCAGATCTATCTTTTTATATCCATGAAAGTATTTGAGTTTCTTTTATCTCTTTTATGCATGATCTCTTATAACCTCGTATTTCTTCTCTGATATTTGGATTTTGTTTGGCCAACTTGATCTATTTATCTTGCAATGGGAAGAGGTGCCCGGTAGTGGGTTCGATCTTACGGTGCTTGATCCTAGTGACAGAAAGGGAACCGACACGTATGTATCGTTGCTACTAAGGATAAAAAGACGAGATCTATATCTACCTCCATATAGATAAATGGATCTTGTCTACATCATGTCATCATTATTATTGGATTACTCTGTTTTTCCATGAACTTAATACACTAGATGCATGCTGGATAGCGGTCGATGTGTGGAGTAATAGTAGTAGATGCAGGCAGTAGTCGGTCTACTAATCTTGGACATGATGCCTATGTAATGATAATTGCCTAGATATCGTCATAATTATTTGAGGTTCTATCAATTGCCAAACAGTAATTTGTTTACCCACAATTTTCTATTTTTCTCGAGAAAAGCCACTAGTGAAACCTACGGCCCCCGGGTCTTCTTTCTCATATATTTTCCTTGCGATCTACTTTTCCTTTGCATTTTTATTCATATCTATTAAACCAAAAATCCAAAAATACTTTGCTGCACTTTATTATATTTGCGATCTATTATTTCAATCTATTAAAACTTTCTCCCGTCAACACGCAATTTCTAGCGCCGTACCCCGAAAAGGATTGACAACCCCTTTAACACGTCGGGTTGCGAGGTATTGTTATTTGTGTGCAGGGGATGTTTACATTGTGTTGCTTGGTTCTCCTACTGGTTCAATAACCTTGGTTTCATAACTGAGGGAAATACCTACCGTTGCTGTGCTACATCATCCCTCCCTTTCCAGGGAAATACCGACGTAGTTCCAGCTATGTAGCGACCTGACCTCAAACAATCAAGTCTCTACGCTTCAGTGTCATCCTTGGATCGGTAATGCTGATACACACAGTACCCGAAGGATTTATAACAGAGTAGAAATCACACACTTATTACTTCGAATGTCTCAAAAGAGAACTTATTACAATAGGTATGGCTTAAGGCCATCTAATTACGATAACAACGGAAGGCTTGGAAGATAAAGTGAGTCCATCAACTCCAACAACATAGCTGAGTGCATGACAAACGACCTACGACATTTTACTCGTCGTTTGAAAATTCTGCAACATGAATACGTTGCAGCACGAAAACGGGTCAGCACATGGACTATGCTGGCAAAGTAACACAAGAGAACAATGAACAGATAAATGCTATCACTACATGCATATATGGCTGGTGGAGGCTCTATGGTTATATTGTTTTTGTGAAAAGCCAATTTTCCCTACAAAGGAATATATTTTATTTAACTATCATGGTAGTTGAAACATCATTGAGAAGGTTTCTCCAACTCAATCCCAATTAAAGTAGTCATTAACATCCCAACAAATTAACTTAGAGTGATGAGATCAAATAAATAATTCAAGTACCACATACTCAAGATGTCCATACACTACAAAAAGAAGACACATCCGTGACATTTTGGGCCGAACGAATTTTTTTCTGTCGTACGCGCGTGTGTGCGAGGCGTTGGCTCTAACTGAACCCGAGCGAGGCGTTGGGCTCTAACTGAACCCGAGCGATTGCACTGCAGGCTACGCGTTACGGAACCCGAGCGATTGATCAATGGCTGTTAACTTAACCCGATCGAGCGATTCCTTCGCTACTGCTGCTAACTGAAGCCGATCGATGCTGCCTCTGGGATGAACAGTGAGTGTTGCGGGGGGGGGGGGGTGGATGAACAGTGAGCGGTGGCGTTGCCTCTAGATGAAGAGGACCCCATGGTGTGGTGGAGGGCTGGATGAACAGTAGACGGTGGAGGGATGCCCGTGGAGGGGTGGTTGAACATGACCCCGTGGTGTGGACGGCTAGATGAACAGTAGACGGTGGAGGGGTGCCCGTGGAGGGGTGGTTGAATAGTAGCCGGTGGAGTAGTGCGCGGTGGAGGCTGGATGAACAGGAGCCCGTGGAGGCTGGAGGAGGTCGACGGTAGCCCGTGGAGGCTAGAGGAGGTCGACGATGGAGATGAACAATATCCCGTGGAGTCCCGTTTTGCGATACGCCACATCCCTCCCGATGAACAGGACCTCCGTTTCGACCGTAGCGCTCCAACACAAGTCCGTTTCGTCCGTTTTGCGGTACGCCACACCCCTCCCGATCAACAGGACCCCCGTCTCGACTGTAGGAGGTCTGTTTCGTCCGTTTTGCGGTACGCCACACCCCTCCGATCAACAGGACCTCCGTTTCGGCTGTAGGAGGTCCGTTTCCTCCGTTTTGCGGTACCCAGACCCCTCCCGATCAGCAGGACCCCGTTTCGAACGTAGGAGGTACGTTTCCTCCGTTGTGAGGTACGCCAGGCCTCGTTTCCATCGCCTGTTCCGTCCAAGCCCTCCCGATGAACAAGACCACGCATTCCGTTCCGACCCAGCCGGTTGGCTCCCACGCATTCCGTTGCCTCCCGATGAACACGACGCATTCCGTTGCCTCCCCATGAATACAATGCATTCCGTTGCCTCCCGATGAACACGACGCATTCCGTTGCCTCCCCATGAATACAATGCATTCCGTTGCCTCCCCATGAACACGACGACGACGCTATTTCTCTGTTCCGACCCAGCCATGTACACGAGCCCTGGCCGTACGTATGCATGAGTTTGCGTTCGAGACCCCGCCCGTATGTACACATACGTGGCCGTATTTGCTTTCTTGCACCCTGGCCGATGTACATACGTGTACATGCTATGTGCGCGCCTCTACTACGACACGTGCGCGCCTCTACATCCACCAGTATATATGTACGTACACGTTCGCGACCAGAATGACAATGCTATGTATGATTCGACCAGGTGGGTCCCGACTGTCAGGCACTTCCTTGCCTGCGAAGATGTAGCTGCTGGGTCCCGGCAGTCAGGGGGGCGAATCGTTTTTTTTGCCCGGACGCACTTCATTGCATGCGAAGATGTAGCTGGTGGGTCCCAGCAGTCAGGTGGAAACGTTTTTTTTGCGAAATACAGTGGCCCATCCGGTGGGTCCCAGCTGTCAGGTGGAGGAATCATTATTTTCTGCGTAATAAGGAGGCACTTCCTTGCTGCGGCCGTGGACCCAGCTGTCAACCTCTCCACGTACAGACCACGTCCGATGGAAGTCATTCCTTGACCACGTTGACCACGCCGCACCGAGAGCACCAGGGCGGTGGACGACGGCGAGGCCTAGGAAGGGGACGACGGGGAGCCAGGGAAGACGCGGCAGCGGAAGCCCGTGCGGGGAGGAGTACGAGGGTTCACTGGTTCGGCTGCGGTGTGAGGCTGCCGTCACCGCAGGGCCTGGCAAGCGGTGGGAATAGTAGGGGGTGGTGAGGCCTCCGCGGCAGCACAGCCGGCCATGGGAGGCAGGAGCAGGCGGCACGACCGGCGCTGCTTTGCGCGGCTAGAGCAAGAAGACCAGAGGTTGATTAACCACTACGGCCGTTGGATGGACATCGTACGATCACTGGAGCTAGAATCGTTCATATTGACTAAAGTTGACAAAGGCCCCCGTCCCAGTCAACTTAGTAGGCCCACAAGTCAACCTCCCACCATGGTGGGTCCCAGCTAGCAGGGGGAGTATTCATTTTTTTTGTGCGTAATAAGGAGGCACTTCCGGTGGGTCTGAGCTGACAGCGGGGGGAACAACTTTTTGCGAAATATGCTGGCCCGTTCGGTGGGTCCCACCAGTCAGGGGGGAAACGTTTTTTTCGTGAAATAAGGTGGCTCGTCCGATGGGTCCCTGCTGTTAGGTGGAGGAATAATTATTTTGAGCATAATAAGGAGGTACTTCCTTGCGGCCGCCTGGACCCAGCTGTCAGCCTCTCCGCGTACAGTACTCTTCCGATGGAAGTCGGTCGTTGACCATGTTGACCACGCCGCACCGAGAGCACTAGGGCGGTGGTCTGGACGACGGCGAGGCCTAGGAAGGGGACGACGCGGAGCCGGGGAAGACGCAACAGTGGAAGCCCGCTCGGAGAGGAGTACGAGGTTCACTGGTTCGGCTGCGGTGTGAGGCTGCCATCACCGCAGAATAACATGGGGTGTGGGTGAGTAGAGGGATGGCCTGGCCAACGGTGGGAGTAGTACGGGGCGGTGAGGCCTCCGCGGTATCACAGCCGGCCACAGGAGGCAGGAGCACGTGACACGACCGGCGCTGCTTTGGGCGGCTGGAGCAAGAATACCAGAGGTTGAAGAAGCACTATGGCTGTTGGATGGACATCGTATTGTCACTGCAGCTAGAATCGTTTATATTGACTAAGTTAACAAAGCCCTTGGTACGTGTCAACTTAGTAGGCCCACAACTCGGATTTGGCAGAGAACATATAGCCCATTTGTGATTTGTAAGAATGTACAACCCATTTTTTAATTCTAATGGAATTTATTACATCCCATTTAAAGTTTGTTAAAAGTACAGCCCAACTTCTAGCAAGGACAACGACTAATAATTTCAAACAACCTCTCAAAACAGAATTCAAAAAAAATTCCCACATTTTGATGGGATCCGAAATATTTTTATCCGAAATTTCTAGTCAGGTTAAATATAATTTCAAAATAAAGTTGTATTACGTTAAAATATAACGAAATATTGCGCGTGCAACAAGTAATGAAATTAAAATTTTCAAAATCCAAAAATTATATATTTTTCAAACTAATTATGTGTTTGGTGCATAGTAACTGTCCAGTTATTATAATTATATCCCATTTATTATTTCTTAAAGTCCATTTTCTTGTTAAGCCTAATGCATACCTCCTAGGAAAGTTTGCAGCCCAGCGGGGCGGAGAATAACAAGTTGACCCGGATATTGTGTACAACTGTCGGCCCAGTTGCATTGCTGATGTTGAAAAAAAGGCCTGTGTAGTACAGTACAACCTAACATGGTTACTCAGCCCACATTCAGCGACGCCGGAAAGGCCCAAACAAGGCTTCTGTACAACTTTTTGAAGTCACTGAGCTCAATTAATAACTTAAGAAAAAAGTTAGATTACAGTGGAACCTAATTAAAAGCTGTCACGAGCAAATAAATAATTCAACGGGTCCCACTTGTGCGTGTGCGTGTGTGTGTGTGTGTGTGTGTGAGAGAGAGAGAGAGAGAGAGAGACCCATCGGTCGATGCTCGTAAATACATCTTTCAGCCATATGCATTGCTGATGCTCAGTAAAAACTTATATAGTTGACACAATCATATAGAACATCATAGCACACTGAACTTGCATACAAAAATTTCACGCAGGCGGCACAATCAGGATGGAAGCAGTGGATCGCTACGGGAAGGGCTATGTTGAAACCAACGAAGTCGTACATAACGGTTCATCGTCTTTATCAATGACGGGGAAATATCTTGAATGTTGTGCAAAGAAAACAGACAGACAACACAATAAGTTCTGCTAGCACATTAAGTTGACGTACACCCTTTCTAAAAAAAGTTCAGGTACAAAATTAGAACAGGTCACAATCAAATGTACTGGCATATCAGTGCTTCACACCCATAGCTCGGATTTAACTAGTATCTGACAAGATTCAGTTGTTACCTCAAATTAGAGCACATCCAGGCAGCCAGCCCTGCCTCTTCTCCCAAAGAAGCAGTGGCCTCCGCCGCGCGATGGAGTAGGCCCTGTGCCATCCATCGTTCCGAGCAACACGGGGAAAGTCTGACGTTGACTCCTGTAATGGACGTCGTCGACGGACCCTGGCACCAGCGGCGGCGGCAGGACTTCGATTGATGGATTGACCACTTCTTCGACATGCACGAACACTCGATACAGGTACATCCCTAACGTGGTCCGCGGCGGCCTTGGTGGCGACGAATAGTACAACCCCGGTTCCTGCACCGGTATCTCAACACCAATCACCTTCGGTATGGTGGACGGCTTCTTCATCCATGCCATAACCGTCAGAGCCCAGCTGTCTGGAGGAACAAACATACTTACGAGCTCACCTCCAAGGTCGTTGATAAGCTCGTTCATGGACTCGCTGTTCCAAGCACGTCGAGGCATGCCGTGGAAGGTAAGCTTTGTTAAAAACTCAAGCTCAGAGGGCACCGAGCCCCATCCTGGGTGCCACCGATCAAAGCTCACCAGCGCGCCATCGCAGAACAAACGCCGGGAAGATTCGAACACACGACTGCAGTCGAAAGTTGTCCGGAACCTGACGAAGAAATCAGCCGGTGGCGGACAGACTTCGACGAGCAAGTCACTTATTTGGATGCCGTGCGCAATGCCAAGAGCTTTGACAAGGTCGTCCGGCGAGACGGGAGGCCGGTCGCCGTTGATGGTTACCATCAGCACTTTGCCGGCAAACTGGTCGTCAAGCGCCGCCATGCCACTGTTGAGCGACAGCACGCAGCGACCGAAGGCAGGACTAACCAAATTCTCGTGCATGCCCAATCAACGCCCTGCCGCGATGCATGCAGTGGTCGTTCTGGTGCATCAAGGACGGCATGCAGATCGTTCCACACTTGAGAAGAGGAAAAATGGAAAGGTAGAACGCGGCAGCAGAGGAAGAGAACGCTGGCTAACGAGGCTGGGAGGGGATCGAGCAGGAAGTTAATGCTCCACGCCTAAAGGTTTTGGGAAAACCTGATTTTCATAAGGTGACTTATACTCACCTAAACGGAGGGAGTATTCCTTAACCAGAGAATGTTGTGTCTCCCACTCACGCGCTCAAAAAAAACTACGACACATTTTTTATCTGTTTGCATAGGTCCCACCTATCAGGAAGGATGGGCACGTACACGAACAGGTACGACTCATCAGTCTACCCGCATAGCCTTTTCGTTTAGTCTACCTAGCCGTCTAATCAACTGCCTGCACGCCACTTCTCCCATTTACTTCTCCATCGGGAACCGATTCTCCTCGGCTTCTTCACCTCCCCTTCGTCTTCATTTGCATCCAAACCCCACTGCGTTCACATTGTTTTAACCTCTTTAAATAATCATCTACTACTTCAGTTAGACTAGCCATCTAATCCTAATTCTCCAAACCATAGCCCTCCGTTCCAGCGGTTCCAAATGGCGGAAGAGATCGAGATGCAGGTTTTTAGCGTCCAACATGTCCTCGTCGAAGGCTCGATGCGCATAGTTGCCACCGTCACCGTCCACCCAAGGGTTGTTCGGCAGTGGATCAACAATGTATCCAACTCCCTCGAAAAGGTAGAGACGAGGGTCATCGGTCTCGACGCAGAGTACACGGAGCGTGCCCCTGGGAAGATCCAGCGCGCCGCCGTCCTTCAGCTGTGCCACGAAGATGATGTTTTGGTGTACCACATCATACACTCGCCCTCCATACCACGTGAGCTTCACGATTTCTTGTCTCGGGAGGACGTATACTTCTGTGGGGCAGCCATCGAAGGGGACAAACAGAAGCTGGAGCCGTACAACCTTGATTTGAAAAGCATCGCTGACCTACAAACCAGAATCAAAATTCCTGTAGAATATTGTGATAAACAGACACCATCCCTATTCGACGTAGCAAATTTTGTGCTCGGTACAAATCTTCAGAAGGGTGACGAGACGGTGGCATTAAGGTCGTCTGGATGGGAGAATTATCCCTTGACGTACGAGCGGATAAAATATGCTGCCCTCGATGCCCGTGTGAGTTTCGAGATAGCTGCAAGGTCCAAAGAGCTTGTTGCGAAGCCGTCTCCCACAGAGAATGAGAACAAGAAGAAGAAGAAGAAGAAGAAGAGAAGAAGAAGAAGAAGAAGAAGAAGAAGAAGAAGAAGAAGAAAAGGCTGCACCAGCAGGAGGGCATTATGGATGGATGAACTATTTCCTCTCTTGTAAAAAAATTATTCCCTCTCGGTGTATATTGATATAGATGGACTATTTCGATGGTGTGCATGTCTTTGGAACAGAGTAGTAGCGTGGGTCCGCTTGACTATAAGGAACTATTTATCCGCATATATAGCTTTCTCTGCTACTCCTTCCAGTGATCGGTATGCAGTGCATGTGTCCGTAGACATGACAGCTTGTCCATGGAAGTTCAACTACGGCGACCATCACGTTTCATCTCGCGATTCCCACGACGCCTCTCCAACCCACGGCACCACGCCCCCCGACGTGCGCCTCACCCCTCTCGGCCGCACCGCCCCTCTGCCTTTGTGTGCATGACATGTGGGCCACCTAAAATGCGGCGAGCATCAAGTTTCTACCACAGCCACCCGCGATTCCCACGACGCCGCTCGAACCCATGAAACCACACGTCCCCCGACCTGCGGCTCACCCCTCTTGGCCCCACTGCCCCTCTGCCTACGGGAGCATTACATGTGGACCAGTCACCTATCGGGTCCACATGTTATTGACTCAAAGGTAGGTGTAGTAAGGCGCTGAAGCTCAGTCCCGACGGCCCTGAGAGGGAAATGTAACTCCTGCGCCAGGGCTTGTGGTGCTCCCGCAGCACGAACTCGTGCCAAACTCGAGATTTGTTTCTTTACTATACATGCACGCAACGATTTAATGGACATTGTAATCTCAACATGTGATGGGGAGCTCTAAATTTGAATTTGAAACTTATAAAATGAAAAGATTCAAAACAAATAAACTGGGAGAGAGGGAGTATATCGTAGGATGTGTCCCATACAAAATAAGTCCCCTGGTTTGTCACCGCGAAGATGCGGTTAGAAAGGAGCACAACGTCTTCCTACTCGTACGGCAACAAATCGGCCGCAGACAGCATGGTCCGCCTTTGACCGCCATGTGCAAGGTTCGTGCTATCTTATTCAATCTCACCGTGGTTCCATCGTACCAATTCATGCGGTGGCCCGTTGCATGGCTGATCCCAATGTTGGACAAAGGTTCTACGGGAACGGTGTCACCGTTGTAAATGTTGTGCAAATTGATGTTGGTACCCTCCCGTACATATGCAAGCCAATCTCCACTCGCACCGAGCCTAACCTGTGAAACAGTGGGCAGGGGGAGAATTAGGAAATGGACACGGAAGTAGTCTTTAGAATGCATTTACTACGTGATCAAACTCATCTTACCTGCTCATCGGAGGAAATCCGAGTGCCCCTCAACGTCGGCATCTCAAGGGGCGTCAACTTGCAACTACGGCCACGCCGCGCTGGAGAGACCCCCAAGGAAACATCCTCGTGCGTTCCACGGAACATCAAGATGCATTTGTATGAGTAGTTTATCTTGTGAGAGAAAAGGATGAACGAGGGAAGGCCTCTAGAGATAGAGATGGACACTACTACTACCAATGTGCTGGCCCGTGCGTTGCAATGGATCCAAAGTAGTAGAATAATACTTGTTCACGTGCTTGAAATATAAACACTCTAGTTTTGATATACATGTGTCAGCAGACATGACAGCTTGTCCATGGAAGTTGAACCACGGCGACCATCACGTTTCTTGTTTCTACCACTGCCACACCCACACGCGATTCCCACGACGCCGCTCCAACCCACGGCACGACGTCCCCCGACGTGGACATGGATCCTCTGACGTGGCTATCACTGCCTTGCCCTGCCTTTCCTTCGCTGACAGGTGGGACCCACGCTTATGGGTCCCACATGTCAGTGACAGAATGGTAGGATTGTTCGCGTCAGGGGATCCTCATCCCCCCGACGTGCCCCTCATCCCTCTCGGCCCCACCGCTCCTCTGCCTTTGTGTGCATGACATGCGGGCCAGCTGAACTGCGGCGACCATCAACTTTCTACCACAGACACACCCGATTGGACGCGGTTTGCCTGCTCCGCTGCTGTGCTCCGATCCGTACTCCCGCACCATCGAATTTTCATCCAGCGGCTGTGACACATTTCGTCCCGGGCATCAATCCTCAGCTGGAGTACTTATGTACTACAGGTAGTACCCGCCGGTGTGGCCATCTACGCCTCGTAACGCCCCGACGCCCAGCTGTGGCACCCTCGCCACGGCCACGCCACCACCGGCCGGTTCATCTCGAACGAGTGAGTCGCGAACCACGCCACCACCATGAGAATGACATGTGGGCCAGCCGCATTTAAGGTCCGCATGTCATTGACTCATAGGCCGGGCACTAAGCCACTGAAGTTCGGTCCCGTGGGCCCCGAGAGGGAAATGTAACTCCTGCGGCAGGCCTTGTGGTGCTCCCGCAGTACGAGCTCGTGCCAAAACTGGAATTTGTTTCTTACTACTACCAACTAGTACTAGTAAGGTACACGTGCATTGCACGCATGAGATTCTGGTGGTTTGTGCATTATGCTTCTACATGTGGAGCTTTCTGGATTCTAACATGTGGCAAAATCTGGTGGAATGTAAGGTTAGGCAAGTTTGATTAACTTAGGTGAGTGTTTGGTTCAAGCCACACCTTAGGCAAGCCACACTAAGGCCCCACATGACATACACACAAAAAATGTGGCAAGATTCCCTTAGGCTTGCCAACTTGTGGCTCTCATTTTGAAGAACTAATAACTTTGCCTAAGCTTAGTTGTGGCAAAGTTAGTCATGAATTAAGTTCAACCATGGAGTCTTCTAGATTATACATGTGGCAGAATCTGGTGGATGATATCCAACGGCCAGTAGTGCTCGGATTTGCCATCTTTGTACCGTCGGATTGGCTTCATCCAACGACCAACTTTCAAAGTTTTTCACACACTATATAGGGGGTATAGATATAGATGTGCCGGTCCGTTGCAATGGATCCAAAGTATATCTATTTAGTGGAGTGCACTCTAAACACATTATCTATTTATTTTTCTCTAACCTTCCGTAGCCATGCAACCAAGCCACATAAGCTTCATGGGTGCCCCCCACATCATATTATTCATACTACGTTGATTGAAAAAAAGATAAATCACCCAAAACAAGATCTTCCCGTTTTTTGTTCCTACGATGTTGTGCCGTGCACGTACCTACTAGTTGTATAGTGGTAGTACTAGTAATATAGTATTAGGAGTACAAACTTGGTACTAGTAGGAGTAGTACTAGTACGGAATGCTCCTACTCTATCAACGAGCCCCGTCTGACACCAAATTTCTTGGCTTCCGTGCTACAGCTAGATCTTCCCCTCGTTTCTGTTTTCCAACCCGGCGGCGGGCGGGGTGTCGGTTTGCTCAACGGCGGTCCCACATGAAAGTGAAAATGCTAGGCAACACGCCTTCCCTAAGCTATGTGTCGTGCCGGACGGGCCGTGTTGTACTCCCGATTCCCGGGCGTGTGGGGGTGCGACGCGAACGCGGCAGGCCTTTTCCTTTTACCAGCAATGTGCCCGTGCGTTGCGACGGATCCAAAGTAGTAGAATAGTAGTATTTGTTCACAAACTTGAAAGAAATCACTATTGTTTTGATATACTCCTAATATATTACTCCCTCCGTACCTAAATATTTGTCTTTTTTGAGATTTCAAATGGACTATCACATACGGATTATATAGACATATTCTAGTGTTTCTAGCAAGATGCCCGCGCGTTGCACGAAGTTGATGGAAAAGGTAAGCACAACTTATAAATTGACGGATGGAGTACTAGTTACAGTGATGCATATAATTAAGCAAAGGGATCGCACATGTCGGTATTGACTGGAACGAGAATGCAACAGCACAATAAGAATTAAGGCCACGATGATGCGATCGCAGTGGTGGTTACAGAAGGCAAGAAGAAAGATGGATCCACGAACGTACGACCTCCTCCTCCTCAACTTAGTGCGCCGGGCCACCGACCGGCGGCTAAGGAGCGGCGGCTTTTGTGGCGAGGTCGAGGTGCTTCTCAGCAAAGGCATCCAAGGCTTCCAGCCGGTTGAGGAAGGCCAACGTCGTAGCGTCCTCACTGGCCTTGTAGATACCTATGTACACGATTTCCTCGTACACGTGGATGTGTAGGTCGACGAATTCTTGCAGGGCGAGGCGCCTCGCGGCGAGCGCGACCTCCAGGTGGACATTCTTCATGGCGTCGGCGGGCAGTCGCAGGGCCACCAGTGCTTGAAAGAGGTTCCGGCCATGGAGGCCGATTAGGGTGGCAGGCAATGAGGAGCCCGGGCGCGCGGGCTGGAGGAGTACGGCGATGTCGTCCGCGAGCTTCTTGAGGATGGTGAACTTGTTGCTGGTGGCAACGATCATCTGGTCCAACTGAGAGTCGTAGTTGGCGTCGACGGCGGCCATCCACCAGCCGGTCTCCAACACCGTCTGGAGACGATCCTCGGCGCCATGCCGCAGGCCGGCATCGTGGACCATCTGGCGCAGCCGCTGGCCGCTCACGCGCATCGCCGCCATGGGTCTGGAGTGAGCTCTTTTGCGCTTAGTGTAGGTGCTTAGGCAAATGCTTAGGTGCGTACGATGTGGTAGATGCATTGGAATGGAGGGGCGCCTTTATATGAGGGCAATGAGGGCAAACTGTGTTGCATTCAGATCATGCAGCCACTTTTACCGGACCTCCTCCCATTACTTACGTCAAGCATTAATTGAAGGAGGATGCATTGGCCGTTCAACATATCGGGAACCGCTACTCCCCCCTCGTCTGCATTCAAGCCGTATGGGGGACTGCACCGCCCGCTGTCTAATCAAATACTCCCTCTCTATATGTACCACCTTTTTTTAATTTCAAGTTTTGCTCCATGGCGCAACCCATCGATACTACTATTGTACGAAAGTGGAGTACATACATTTCTATAAGGCTAGAGGGAGGGGCAGTCTAGCTCGGTCGGTTTCACGAGAGCTGAGGGCGTTTGTGATTTGACGGCTCATTACTGTTGTCAAATCGAATAGTACTACGCTGCCCGTTGCACGCCTGTCGCCTCCATTAAACCCCTCCGTTAAACCCGCATGCAAACCGAGAATCCTACTCCGGCCACACGTCCATTCATGAGCAGGCCAGAATAAACGCAACACCGGCCGAGCTCCTCCCGTCCGCCCTCAGTTTAAACGAGATCAGACGCCGGCCAAGCTCCTACCGTCCGCCCTCTATTTACACGAGGCCAGACAAACAGCAGGCAAGAATCGCACCCCTCCGCCGCTCCCCCATCTCCTCCTTCACCATTTTCTCCGATCTTCCTATGGCTTCCGATGAGCCGTTCTTCGGCATATTACCCGGCTGGGTGGCCCGCCGAGCCCTCCGGATACGGGCAAGGCCGCTCGGTGCTTCACCAACCTCGCTTGGCCCGACGGAGCCAGTTGTCGCCCCAAGCAGGCGCGTGGTTCAGCAACTCGCCGCTCCAGTTCAGCTCGATGAGGAGTGGCGAGTTGCTCCACGCCGGCACGGGCACCGTCGCTGCCGCGTCGTACCGTGCCACCAGTGTATGTGGTGGCCGCCCCTCCCGTGTCTGTGGGCGCGCCTCCCGTGCCTGCCGCAGCGCCATGTAGGAAGAGACAGAAGCCGGGTGCATGGAGAGCGATGAGTCGGTGGCCAGCTTCTCCGTGTCCGCCACCATCATCAAGGAGAAATAGAACACGGGAGGCCGCCGCCACTTGGGACCCATGAAGGCCACCGCCGAGGCGACTACCGCAGATTCAGGTGGTTTCTTTGCTGCTTCGTCTCTTCGGAGGACCTTCGTCGACCCCGCAAGTGTCTGACGGACATGAGGAAGACAAAGGGATCCGCGGGCGGCCATTTAGAACTAAAATAAGTCTAGATACATCCATTTCTAGGACAAGTATTTCCGGACGGAGGGGGTATTAATTATACAAGAGAGCCGGATTGGCACCTCTTAGTTCATGTAAGTGTAATGAAATCCATCGTGTTTATATGAAGATCCGGCTTTTTTATACGAAATCCTTCATGCTTATATGAAATCAGTCCGTGTTTGCGCGAATTTCATGTGGTTGGTTAGAGTTGTAAAAATGTATGCCGCTGGCATTTGATGTCGTCCTCCGCTTAAGGAAGCGGGAGGGAATTTGCCGGATGCCGTTGGAGATGCTCTTTATGCTGGAAATAATAGAGTGACATCCAATCCATTTGAGTTAATTGCCTGTATGATTGTCCCTCTATAAAAAGTTAATTGCATGTACAGTGTACACGTGACTTGCAGGGTGGCTACAGCTTCGTACATAAAGTTAAAAAGAAACAAGTCCATCCTTAATCTTGTATTCTAAGTACTATGTGGGTTCCACTGTCAGTACAGTAGCGAAAGAAGTATATATTAAATAAGTAGAGTAATATATAATATAAAAATATAAAGTTAAAAGACAGAATTCGAACTCATGTCATCGCGTTGCGAGCATCCGGCGCTAACCAGCCCAACACATTTTTGTTGTAGACCATGCTGGAGATATATCTCCATGTCTACTCTTATATATACTCCATTCGTTCCTAAATATATGTCTTTTTCAGATTTCAAATGGACTACCACATACGGATGTGTATGTAGACATATTTTAGAGTGTAGATTCACTCATTTTGCTCCGTATGTCTTTTCAGGAAGGGGTCAGATTTGTCCTTGATTTATTTATGAGGTATCCAGATGGCACTGCACCGCCAAGAAAAGAGGGTAACATCAAAATTATGGACTACTTTTTTGATTATGTTGGTAAGGTCTGGTCATAGTCACTTGTTGAAATCTCTAAAAAGACAAATACTCCCTCCGTATGGAAATACTTGTCATCAAAATGGATAAAAGGAAATGTATCTAGACGTATTTTAGTTTTAGATACATCTCTTTTTATCCATTTTGATGACAGGTATTTTTGGACGGAGGGAGTAGAAAAACAGAGTTGGTGATGATGGTGTGCGTGCCATCCTGCAATATAGGCCGTCAGATTTATATCTAACGGATAGGAAAGAAACTATGGCAATTTTGCAAATAAGGCCTTCCCTCGTTCAACCTTTTCTCTCACAAGATAAACTACTCATACAAATGCATCTTGATGTTCTGTGCAACGCACGGGCAGCTAGCTAATTTCTTTTAAAATAGTTGCTGCGATAATTGGGTTGAAGTGATATATTTTATGTCTGCCCCGAATGATTTCAGATTCACTACTAGTAACAAAGAAAAGGTTGCCTTGTTAATTAACAAAAAACAGGGTGAAAACTATCACATGAGGCCGGTAAAAACAAGGCACACTGGGTTTAGCGTCATCGTCACTACAGCTGTGTGCGCGCGAGAAGTCTACATATCGAGGGGGCTACCGAGCGAGGCACCGAGACACAATGTTTGAGAGAGAAACCAATTGAAAGATTATAATCAGATCGAGTTGTCACCCTTCTGCTGTCATTGTTAGGGGGAGGGAGAGAAAGATGTATCGAGAGTGTGCGCGGTAGGCACAGAGGCACAACTAGCGAGTGTGTGTGTGTGTGTGTTTGAAAGAGGAGTAGATAGATTATTATCAAGATCGATGTGCCACCCTACTCCTTCGGTGCCGGGTAGTGTGTGTGTGTGTATGTTTGAGAGAGAAGCCAGTCGATAGATTAGTATCAAGATCGAGGTGTCACCCTACTCCTTCGGTGTTGGGAAGTGTGGGTGTGTGTGGGGGGGGGGTCAGTGACACTCACATATCTCTACTCTTATAAAAAACAGAGTTAGTGATGATGGTGTTCCTACCATCCTGCAATATAGGCCATCCGATTTATATCCGACGGACAGGAAGGAAACTATGGCAATTTTGCAAAAAGATACCCACACCCCTCTCCGCATTTGCAAATAAGGCATTCCCTGATTCATCCTTTTCTCCCACAAGATAAACTTCTCATACAAATGCATCTTGATGTTCCGTGCAATGCATGGGCATCTTGCTAGTAGGTAGAAGGAGTTTGTGTGAGAGACATTATTATACTTTGAGACATTAGTGGTTGTGGGTGGGCTGAATTAAACAGGTGGCCGTGTTAGACATACAGAGCGTGTGTGTTTCTGTGTGAGAGACTTGTAGGACGGGGTAGAAAGACGAATTTAACCCTGACGGAGGGAGAGAAATACACGAAGTGCGTGTGTGTGATTCCGATGCCCACAGGGAAATGATATATGTATGCGTGTGAGAGAGATTGCACAATTCATTCACGTATCACTATCTAGCGATCGTGGACGTGCATCGCTTGAACATAAGTCAACATCTACTTTGTATCGTGGCCAAAGTTACAATATTGATTCAACGCTATAAAGATTGGACACTCACATATCACATTTTTTTCTATTTAAATAAACCTTTTCAGTTGTGCATGCCAAAGTTACAGTGATGTTTCTTCAAACAACCAATGTAGCTATGATGTACATGCACCATTGTTACTCTTGCATTCAAATTCATTAGTCTTGGATGATTTAAGTTTCTATTTTGAAGTAATATATGTAATATTCATATATGAATTCAACGGGTACGCAATTTATGAAATGGAGGCTATGTAATCATATGAGGTAACACTTTTAAGTAGCTGACTACAATATCCATTTCTTTTTGTGCGCCTCTACACTAACACGTCAATGCATTATGTTTAAAGTAAATAACCAATGGCACTAAATTATCTATTTACACGAGAAATACATAGGCTGAGCGTTTGATCCCTTTTTTGTGAACGCGCCACTACACCCGTACGATTGGCCGCGCCCGTGTGAACGTCCAAGTTATCGGCGCATCATCCCGAGTTATTGTCTTTTTTCTGGGGTGGACTTCACACCAGTTATTAACTGCTGACGCGTGCCCCGTGTACACAGTCTAGCATGACCTTCCCGCTAGCACGGTCCAAAATTAGTTGAAACTGGATACGAACGATCCCGCGGGCAGCAAAATCTCCCGCCTCCTTCTAAAATTTCCGTCACCTTAGTCTTTAGCATGCGAAATCCCACTTTTGTCCTTGGTGCACGGAGACCAACAGTTACAATACCGCCCTCATCTACATGATAGGTCGGGGCTGCTTTGGTAACTTCCTGTTCCCCCACTACATGGCACCCCCATTTCCTCTCCCCCTCTCGCAAAAAACAGCTAACTCCACAGCACCAGAGCATCTTACATCATGTCGTCCATACTTCATCACCCTTTCTCCCCAACCCTCTCGAAACCCTAGACTGCTCATCCACTGGCGTACCATAGCCCATTCACTGCCAGCGGCGACCACCTCACCGGATCTGCTTCTGCGGCTGCATCTACCCCTCCCACCTCCCCTAGAAACAAGTAGACTGCTCATCCACCACTGTACCACAGCCCATTCAGTGCTGGCCTTGTCCACAGCGCTAGATCTGCTTCGCCAGTACTCTCGTCAACTGCCGCGCATCTGCAGTGGCTCATTCGTACTCCCCACCGGAGACGCTTTGTCCACACCCCCCGAAGCGGCCCCACCGACGCCCCCGTCAACGGCCTCTGATCCTCTTCGCCGACACCTTCCTCAACCCTACCAGAGCCGCTTCGCCGACACCTTCCTCAACCCTACCGGAGCCGCTTCGCCGACACCATCATCAACCCTACCGGAGTAGCTTCGCCTATACCATTCTCAACCCTACCGGGGCCGCTTTGCCAACTCACAAGTCCACGGCCTCATATCCGCTTCCTCGCACCCTCATCCAACCTACCGGAGCAGCTTCTGACGCCCCGTCCACGGCCGCAGATCCACATCGTCAACACCACCCTTAACCCAACCACCGGAGGAGCTTTTGACGCCCCGTCCACGGCCGCAGATCCACATCATCGACACCATCCTTAACCCAACCACCGGAGCAGCTTCTGACGCCCCGTCCATGGCCACAGATCCGCGTCGTCGACACCATGCTTAACCCAACCACCAGAGCAGCTTCACCTACGCCCTCGTCCACGACCACAGATCCACTTCGCCCACACCGTAGTCCACCCTACCAGAGCCGCTCCACAAACACCCTACTCGACGGTTCTAGATATCCTTACCAGACCCCGACAGCCAGCGCAGCGTCATCACCCTCGTCATTTCAAACCTGATTCCCATCGTCTAGAGAGATGCCAAGCACCCGCCATGGCCTAGGTACTTGTCACCTTTAAACCCGTCCAGCATCACCTGCCCGATGTACTTCAAATATACTAACCGGTCGCTGTTACCTGTTATGCAGCTGGCAAAAACTACAAGGACGATGTTTCTTCTGGATCTAACAGCTTGGCCAACCAAGATCCTGGACTGAGGCATTGCTATGATCTTGTAAGCGCGTCTCTCTCTCTCTCTTGTATTGTTCTGTGCCTGCCAGCGTGCTTTGCTAGGATTTTCGACCAATAATCCCTTTGCGCAGACAATGATTTCTACTACTGGCTGCTAAATTAGATATGTAGATGTCATACATGATACTACCTCGTACTTCCGTTCCTAAATATATGTCTTTCTAGAGATTCCACTATAGGATACATACGGAGCAAAATGAGTGAATCTACACTCGAAAATGCATCTATATACATCTGTATGTGGTCCATACTGGAATCTCTACAAAGACATATATTTAGGAACAGGGGCAGTACATTACACAAAATCGTAGGTGGCATGTAGGAATTCCAGTGCACTACATTAGGCTCCCTTAGAGTGCCTGCTAGTCCAGCATACAGAGTCATGGCTAGTTTATGGTACGCAGACAATCGTTAATTGGTGGTTTAAATAAGCGCAAGGGATATGCAATGTAGTATCATGTAGAGATGTCTGAAATTAGCCGTGTCAACTTGCAGATAGGGTTACACAATGAAAAAGTACAAGATGTATGTGGCAATTTCATGGAACATCGCAAAAAAAGGAGAGGCAGCGGTGAGCCTATACAGTGTGCTATGGTATGTCACTCATCCATTGCAATCATCGTGACATGTTATTTGTATGCCAGTTCTATTAGCCAAGTTTCTTAGGGACAGTTATTACGAGTTATCCTAAGAAAATAAGCACCTGTGAATATAAGCTCCATGTAATAAGCCAACCAGTTCTTTTCATTGCGTTTTCAACTTATCTTTGGTATGATCAGTGGAGAGTCTAGATTGCATTATATTTTTTTTGATTTTGCTGCCCATATGGAAATTAATTTGACTTACAAACATCACAAATTGAATCCAATGCAGTAATTAATATGATAGGAAAACAGACCATCATTATTTGCTCAAAATGCAAATACAAAGATACCATCTACTTGGCACAATCTACTTTGGTCAATGTTTTCCATAGAGATCCCATTGCCTAATTTAAACGAAGAACGCATGACCCACATTTAAATGAAGAACAATTATTTATTGAAATTCGATGGTCCAAGTGGCTGGTTATTATCGTATAGTAGCACCACCTGAAAGCATCATATAGCAGCAGCAGCAGCTCATAGCAACTCATCATACAGCAGCTGCATTATGCAATTCATCACATACCAGCAACAGCTCATAGCAATTCATCATATAGCAGCAGCAGGAGCAGCTCATAGCAATTCATCATATAGCAGCAGCAGGAGCAGCTCATAGCAATTCATCATATAGCAACAGCAGGAGAAGTTTGTAGCAACTCATCATATAGCAGCAGCAGCTCATAGCAATTCATCATATAGCAGCAACAGCTCATAGCAACTCATCATACAGCAGGAGCAGCTCATAGCAATTCATCATATAGCAACAGCAGGAGCAGCTCATAGCAATGCATCATATAGCTGCAGCAGAAGCAGCTCATAGCAATTCATCGTATAGTGGATCAGGATGAAAATTTGGCAAAAAATCAGAGGAGATCCTCGCCTTGTTGGATGAGCTCATCCTTCAACAGCACCTCAAGGCCATGGCCTGGGAGGAGGGGAGGGGGAATAAGGTGCCTTCTGCCACAGTGTTTTATCGTAGTTGTGCAGCGCCAGCCGGAGTAGTGCGTTGGATGAACCATAGTGGAGCAGCTGCTGGAGACCATGAGAATGTGGGGCGGCGCTAGAGGGAGGAGAAGCCAGGGAGATTTGCCCCTACCCGCCGGCCATATAGCCTAGATGGACATATCATCATCGAGGACCAGGCCAGATGGGACCAGTGGCGATGGCTCACTGGAGGAACCCTAGTGCTGCAGGCAGGGGATCGAGGTAGAGGGAAAGGGGAGAGGAGATGCAATCGGGCAGGGCAATGAATGCTTGCGTGTTTGTTTTTACTTGAGGATCAGGTGTGACACGGGCGTCAGCAGTTGCATTTTGAGTGTAATATAGGCAGACAACAGGGTCATTTCACTATTCCCCTTCCCTTCAATTTTTAGTGAGGTTCTACCCGAAACACCCCCCTCCAAAGCGAAATTAGTTAAGCCAAAGCCCATAACTCAAAAATGACTTCTTTACATCTTTTCTGGCTTATTTTGACAATATGCCCTGAAAAGGCGGAATCAAAATGGCCCTTAACCTGCAATTCAATTGTGCGTCCAATGATGAATCACTCCTGCCTGCTATCTGTACATTTAGGCATCATCATACATGGCATAACCTAATACATGTGCATTCCATTGTAGAATCTGGAATATGCAATGTTTATGTTAGTTCATACGTTGCACATGATGTTTAAATGCCCCTTAAATCTGGTCAGTCAAGTGATGGTCTTTAAGCCTCCTTCTTTGCTTCTTTTCTTGATATGTAAGATTTGCTCACACATCTGTTCAATTGCTTGTTTGCATCAGCCAGCCATACTAGGACTGTTTGCTTTGATTACTTGTTGTTCTTGACCTAACACTCTAACAGAGCTTGTCAACGATTTAAACACTAAGGGCTGCTGTAGTGGGGCCTTGTCTAACTCATAGGTGACATAAAGGTTTGGCTGTACACTACAGTAGGCTCTCCAAGAGTACCTGGAGATCCAGTTCAAAGGTATGCCTAGTTTTTACATAGTGCAGACATAGTAAATGCTCATTTCATTGTGTGCAAGTGCAAGAGATGTGGCATGTTTCATTATGTGGTGTTGTTTTGTTATAATCTCATCCTTTTGTGTTCACAGACTGGAAAGTATGCATATTTATCTTCCAAGGAGACGAGTAACTAGTTTGTGTCACCTTGCAGAGGGGGTGCAATGAAGATAAGATTGAGGATTTCCAAGTACAAGATGTTAGGAAGGAGCCTTGCAAGAGAAGTAGGAGCTGCGCTGAGCCTCTTCAACCTGCTAAGGTAAGTCACTGTATGCAACTCAACAGTTAGATTCCTTGTTTGTTTCAGGCATAGTTAATTTTCTCTTTTCAATTGCTTTATTTGTCCTTAGTTAATGAGATGCCCAAATAATCATGCCTGATGTTCGGTACTTGTATCACTATTAGCTGACATAATTAAAGGCCTTACCATTTAATTACTCTGCCGAAGTGTGCCTGAAGCTTTGAAGTCTATTAACCAACTATTATTGCATGAGGCTCGCAATCTAGTTTATACTACGCTAATGATTGCATAGTTTTGCCTACTGTAGTATGTTTGTATGAAACTTTGTGTTGTTCATTATGCTCCCTAAGACTTTAATTGAGGCACAGAATGGCCAACTGCTTGCTTACTTATACGCAACGTGTTGTCTAAATTTGTAACTTGTCTGTGTTTTTGATTGCGCCCCAACATCATGCTCCTCTGGTGAGCTAAGAGGGATTTCTGTATGCAAGCTGCACAGACTATCTTTTTTATAATTTTTAAAATATCACTTGCTTATGCTTCATGACGTGTAACATTTTTTTTGAAAGTGACATGTAACATTATTGTTAGTCCTGTTTTGCCATGTAGTACAAAATAGTGTCTTGTTTGCTTTACTGTTGTAACTATATTTTTGCCCTAGTTATGTGTACTTACAGAAACATTTCAGGATGAAGTGACATCAACACAAAGATCTGCGAGCAGTGCGGCATGGCCGTTACCGAATGATTATGGATTGGAATTGGAATGTGCTGATGTTCTCGAGCATCAAATAGAGGTGGCAAGACAATGTTTACATGATTGTCAATGTATAATCAACAAGTTAAGACTGGACATGCAGGTATTAGATGCAGGAGTCAAAAAAAATGAAACAAGACACTGAGGTAACCATGAAGGAATTGGAGATTTTGCAGACTGAAATTTGTGCTATCTGAATCCGGCCAATCCTATTTTGCGAAGAGATTATAGTTCAAATGGAGTTAAGTTGATGCGCGTCCATGATGTATGAGCTATATTTGCCAAGTGTATGTAATTTGCTGTTTTTGTATGCTTTATTATTACCTGTGCCGAACCATAATGCCCAGTGGGTATAATCGGCTGTAATTTCTTTATTGTATAGTGTAGGATTATTCTACCTTTCTATGCCTTGATATCTTTGTTGTATAGTGTATCCTTTTTAGAGGTGATAGTATTGAGTAGGATAATTCTTTGAATATGCTATATCGTTCAAACAGGGGCCAACTCGCCCGACCATGGCCCTTCACGGGCCGTCGGATCCATGGGCCTTCTACGTCTCGTAGGATCCATGGGCCTTCTATGACTCGTAGGATCCATGGGCCTTCTACGTCTCGTAGGATCCATGGGCCTTCTACGTCTTGTTAGATCCATGGGCCTTCTATGTCTCGTACGATCCATGGGCCGCTGACTCATTTATGGGTCTTGTACGGGCCTTTAATGGGCCGTAGACGGGCCTTTAATGGAAATCGTACATTTTATGGGCTGACCATAACGGGCCATTAATAGGCCATATTTGGTGATGCTATGAAAATGGCCCAACAGACTAACGGTCCACAAACGGGCCGACTGTAACGACGGGCTGAATTTGGCCCACAAGCAGAAAATGATAGTAACGGGCCATAAGTAAATGAATGCTGCAAATGAGCCCAAGAATAAATGGGCCCTCAGAAGGCCGAAAGTTAACTTGGGTTGGAAACGGCCCAACGGAATAACGGGCCGTTAATGGGTATGAAGTGATACACTGTTCATTACGGGCCAGTTTCACTATGAGCCGTTAATGGGTGTAAAGTAATACACTATTCATTGCGGGCCAGTTTCAGCACGGGCTGCTAATGGGCCAAGAGTTACAAAGGGCCTCATATGGGCCAAAAGACGTCATGGGCTATACATGGGCCAGAAGTGAAAATGGGCTGGAATCATATTGGATGGCCCAGATGATGCTACTGGGCCTAATTCGGATAGGGCGTAATGGGCCTTGGGTTAGCGGGCTGTAAATGGGCTATATGCGAACATGCCGTTAACAGGCTTTCCATGGGCCGGCCGCCAGCGTTTGACCAAGTCAAACGAGCCGGCCTTTTCATAGGAATGGGCCACTGTTGGGCTGTGCCACGTGTCGACGTATCATAGGCGCCTTCTGTCCAGTGAGTGGATGACATCTGTCCCAATGATGAGCCGACACGTGTTTCCTCTAGCCAATGATGATTTTACACATGGAAAATCCCCATTGGTCGGGGCTGTTAACGGGTTATCGGATCCAAAACCCGACCCGATAGCTTAACGGCGTTCCGTTACGGTGAATGCCACGTGTCGGTCACCCTTGACGAAAGCACTTCTGTGAGGCGCGATTTATCGTCATGGAAGTGGACACTTCCGTGATGATAATTTTGGTAATGTCATGGAACACTTCTACGACAGCACAGGTATGACTATCTTGATTCTGTCATAAATTTGTCATGGATGTACATGCATGAAAAAAAACGCGACCTACAGTGACAAACACGTATCATCACGGAAGTGTATTTTTTTTGTAGTGATAACCGGGGACACGGCTAACCATGATTAGTTTATACACTCTGCAGAGGTTTGCGCACTTTTCCCCACAAGACTCGATCTCCTCCGTTGGATTTCTCGCACTACAGGGTGTTTGAGAAACGGATGACCGAGACACAGTCTTTCAGAAGCATTAAGTCTTTACTCTGGGTGGACCGTTACACCTACTTTCCCCTACATCTGCTAGCCCACCACTGAAAGAGGTCACACAACATACTCAACTATGCCAGAGCCCATAATGGCTTGTGGCTGCACATGGAAGTTCCTAGCATGAATAATCTTATGATCCCTTTGAGCCTGGGTGGCGGACCATAGGATGATCACACGGGTACTCCGGGATATCCTTGGACAACAGTGGATTCTCCAGGTGCCCACAAGGAATCCACCCAGATGTGTATTAAACTGGCCACCTTAAGTTGAACCATTAATTAACAACTCACATCTGTCATGGATACACTCAAACCCAAACCACGTCTACGAGCATAGCATGGCAATATAAGCATAACGTAGAAGTAACTCCCAAGGGTTTGATAATAAAACAGGTAATAGGTTCTACCTCATCATCTACTTCCCAAACCCACATGTTAAGAGATCCTACTCATGCAATGTGTGAGGGTTGAAACTAATTCATAAAAACTGGGTGATAAAGGGGTATGATCAAAGTGTTACTTGCCTTGCTGATGATCCGCAAAACCTAGAGACTCGTAGTAACATGCTTCCTAGTGTTCTATCGCAAACAAACAATAACATACATGAGCAATCAAGCAAAGAGGCATGGGGAAAACTCAAATAAGAAGATCTAACCAGAAAGTTCAACTGAAGAACTCCGGTTTGCAAAAAGAATCTAATCAAACGGAGCAACGAAACTCAAACCACGAAAGAAACAAGATCCAATTACTAATCTGGACTAAAGTCAAATTTTAAAGTACCAAAATCTTGTTCAAGTTGGTTAAATAGAAAGAGGGCTTCGAGACGAAGATCTAGGCGCTTGTTGCACCTAATTCGGATAAACGAGTGAAAAGATGTACTAGATCGAAAATTTGGGCAGAAATCGCAATCGAAAATAATCGTGGAAAAACCCTGGAAAAAGAAAACTGACGAACAGGCTAACGAATGAACATTCGCTGTCTGCGACTAACGGATGAACAGCGTTCATTAAAACGAACGTACGGAGGAACGTCCGCGATTTAACTAAACCGAGAAAAACCGATCTAAAAAAAGAACTAGGGTTTCAAAAAAACCGAACGGTTTTCTCGCGAAAACCGGCGGTGGCGGCTACCTCGGCGAGGTCGGCGGTGTGCGGCGGCGATGGGACGGCGATGTGCGGCGACAGTGGTGGAGGGCGGCACGGCGGAGGCGGCATGGTGCGGCGTGCGGCGGCGCGGCGGCTTAGGGTTAGGGCAGGGTCGCGGCTTTGGGCTGCCCTCGGGGTCGTGGGCTCGTCTTATAAGGCCGGCCGGGTCAAGTGTCCAGGTCGGACACGGCTCGGTAGGTCGGTTACCTTTTTTTTAATAAATCCTGCCGTGGAAAAACAAATAAAAGAAATATTAAACAGACTCCAAAAATCCCAAAATAAATTTGGATGGTCCTCTAATAATATTGCGGACAAAGTGAACATTTATTTAGACCTCTAATGCAATTTTGAAAAACGTATTTTTTCCTAATTCGAATAAAATTGCAATAAAATCCAAATAAAATAACTTATTTGATTTTAATATTTTTCCTCTAATACTTCATTTATTTTGGAGAAGTCATATTATCTCCTCTCGTATATTTTAATATGAAATATTTTCGAAGGGGGAAAATAATTAAAACCAAATGATCCTCTTTTCAAAATTTGAGAAAACTCAAATATGAAAATAATGAAATTCCCAACTCTCTCCGCGGGTCCTTGAGTTGCTTAGAATTTCAAGGATCACAAGGCAAAATGCAATAAAATATGATATGCATGAATGACCTATGTATAACATTCCAAATTGAAACTTTGGGATGTTACAAACCTACCCCCCTTAAGATGAATCTCGTCCTCGAGATTCGGGTTGGCTAGAAATTAGGTGTGGGTGGTCCTTGCGTAGATCATCCTCTCGTTCCCAGGTTGCTTCATCCTCCGTATGGTGATACCATTGAACTTTGTAAAACTTGATAACCTCGCTGCGAGTAACTCGGTTGGCAAACTCGAGAATCTTTACAGGTTTCTCCTCATATGTCAAATCACTATCCAACTGAATTGCTTCCAGGGGCACCGTATCTCTCAGAGGGATATTGGCCATCTCTGCATGGCACTTCTTCCACTGGGAAACATGAAACACATCATGTACTACTAACATTCCTTCAGGTAATTCCAACCTATAAATCTCGGGGCTAACTTTCCCTTAACTCCAAAACGTGAAACCTCTCCCATGCGTTCCAAAACACGGTACGACCCTATAAATCTCGGGGCTAACTTTCCCTTAACTCCAAAACGTTTAACCCCTCGTAGAGGTGACACTCGCAGATATGCTCTGTCTCCGATTTCATCGACTACCTCCTTGTGTTTTGAATCTACATAACTCTTCTGTCGGGACTGAGCTACCTTCAGTCTATCTCGTATCGGTTTAACCTTCTCTCCAGACTCCTTAATCAAATCTGGTCCAAACAACTGACGGTCTCCAACTTCATCCCACATTAACGGTGTTCTGCACCTTCGTCGATACAGGGCTTCAAACAGTGCCATCTTCAAACTGGCCTGGTAGCTATTGTTGTATGAGAACTCCACGTAGGGCAAGTTGTCATCCCAACTAGACCCATAGTCTAGCGCACACGCTCTCAACATATCCTCCAGAATCTGATTTACTCTCTCAGTCTGTCCATCGTTCTGCGGATGAAATGCGGTACTGAACTCTAGCCTGGTTCCCAAAGTTTGGTGCAGCTGGTGCCAAAACTTTGAGGTAAACTGTGTCCCTTTATCTGATAAGATGGTCCTCGAAACTCCATGCAGACATACGATCCTGGTCATATATACTTGGCCAACTTCGCGCTTGTATAGGTGGTCTTCACGGGGATAAAGTGAGCTACTTTGGTCAAATGATCCACTACTACCCAGATAGAATCATATCCCGATCGTGTCCTGGGTAATTCGGTGATAAAATCCATGCCAATCTTATCCCACTTCCATTCGGGTATCGGCATAGGCTGCAGTAATCCTGCTGGCTTCTGATGTTCTGCCTTCACTCTCTGACATACATCACATACGGCTATATACTCGGTAATATCCTTCTTCATTCCGGTCCACCAGAAATGCTCCTTCAAATCCAAATACATCTTGGTGTTTCCGGGGTGTATCGAGTATGGTGAGTTGTGAGCTTCCTGTAATATCAACTTCCTGATCTCTGCATTGTTGGGCACAAATATATGGTTCTCAAACCACAGGGTGTCGTGCTCATCCTCACGAAAACCTTTGGCTTTGCCTTCAGCCATCTTCTCCTTTATCTCGGCAGTTTCTTTGTCATCCTTCTGAGCTTCTTGAATCTTTCCCAACAATGTCGACTAAACTTCCATGGTTGTAACAAAACCTCTAGGAACAATCTCTAAACGAAGCTCCCTGAGATCTTCTGCTAACTCCCTTGGCAAACCTTCTGTTACTAAGGTATTGGCATAACTCTTCCGGATCAAAGCGTCTGCTACGACATTGGCCTTTCCTGGATGATAATGCAATTTCATATCATAATCCTTTATAAGCTCCAACCATATCCTTTGCCTGAGGTTCAACTCCTTTTGTGTGAAAATGTACTTCGAACTCTTATGATCCGTGTACACATCACAATGGTTCCCAATGAGAAAATGTCTCCAGGTCTTGAGTGCATGTAATACAGCTGCTAACTCCAAATCGTGTGTGGCATAATTCAACTCATGTGGTCGAAGTTGTCGTGAGGCATATGAAACAACTCCTCCGTCTTGCATAAGTACTCCTCCAAGTCCTAACACTCCAAAAAAAAGACACATCCGTGACATTTTGGGCCGAAAGAATTTTTTTCTGTCATACGTATGACACATCTATGACGATAATTGTGAAAAAACTTGGTATCATCATAGATGTGGTGGGCTCCTACTTCTATGACAAAAAATCATGACAGAAAATGGGATTTTCGTCTTGGGCGGGCTGGAGACGCAGCTGCATGACATTCTTTGGGCCGTCCATGATGGAAAAAACCAAGGTAGAAGCGAGGGGGAGGAAAATTTCGGGGAGTCCCCGGTTACGGTGGGAGGTCGGGTGCTGAGCGATGCGCCTTTCTCTTGTACACGTACGCGCGTGAGTGCGAGGCGTTGGCTCTAACTGAACCCGAGCGAGGCGTTGGGCTCTAACTGAACCCAAGCGATTGCACTGTAGGGTACGCGTTACGGAACCCGAGCGATTGATCGATGGCTGTTAATTTAACCCGATCGAGCGATTCCTTCGCTACTACTGCTAACTGAAGCCAATCGATGCTGCCTCTGGGATGAACAGTGAGTGTTGTGGGGGGGGGGGGTTGGATGAACAGTGAGCGGTGGCGTTGCCTCTGGATGAACAGGACCCCATGGTGTGGTGGAGGGCTGGATGAACAGTAGACGGTGGAGGGGTGCCCGTGGAGGGGTGGTTGAACAGGAGCCCGTGGTGTGGAGGGCTGGATGAACAGTAGACGGTGGAGGGGTGCCCGTGGAGGGGTGGTTGAACAGTAACCGGTGGAGTAGTGCGCGGTGGAGGCTGGATGAACAGGAGCCTGTGGAGGCTGGAGGAGGTCGACGGTAGCCCGTGGAGGCTGGAGGAGGTCGACGGTGGAGATGAACAATATCCAGTGGAGTCCCGTTTTGCGGTACGCCACACCCCTCCGATGAACAGGACCCCTGTTTCGACCGTCGCGCTCCAACACAAGTCCGTTTCGTCCATTTTGCGGTACGCCACACCCCTCCCGATCAACATGACCCCTGGTTCGACCGTAGGAGGTCTGTTTCCTCCATTTTCCGGCATGCCAGACCCCTCCCGATCAACAGGACCCCGTTCCGAACATAGGAGGTCTGTTTCCTCCGTTGTGCAGTATGCCAGGCCTCGTTTTCATCGCCTGTTCCATCCAAGCCCTCCCGATGAACACGACCACGCATTCCGTTCTGACCCAGTCGGTTGGCTCCCACGCGTTACGTTGCCTCCCGATGAACACGACGCATTCCGTTGCCTCCCCATGAACACGACACATTCCGTTGCCTCCCCATGAATACGACGAGGACACTGTTTCTCTGTTCCTACCCAGCCATGTACACGAGCCCTGGCTGTACGTATGCGCGAGTAGGCGTTCGAGACCCCGCCCGTAAGTACACATACGTGGCCGTATTTTCTTTCTTGCACCCAGGCCGCTGTATGTACGTGTACATGCTACATGCGCGCCTCTACTACGACACGTACGCGCCTCTACTACGACACGTGCGTGCCTCTAAATCCACCAGTATATATGTACATACACGTTTGCGGCCAGAATGACAACGCTACGTACGATTCGACCAGGTGGGTCCCGACTGTCAGGCACTTCCTTGCCTGCGAAGATGTTAGGGGGGCGAATCATTTTTTTTGCCCGGATGCACTTCGTTGCGTGCGAAGATGTAGCTGGTGGGTCCCAGCAGTCAGGGGGAAACGTTTTTTTCATGAAATATAGTGGCCTGTCCGGTGGGTCCCAGTTGTCAGGTGGAGGAATCATTATTTGCCGCGTAATAAAGAGGCACTTCCTTGCTGCGACCGTGGACCCAGCTGTTAGCCTCTCCACGTACTGTCCACGTCCGATGGAAGTCGTTCCTTGACCACGTTGACCATGCCGCGCCGAGAGCACCAGGGCGATGGACGACGGCGAGGCCTAGGAAGGGGACGACGGGGAGCCGGGGAAGACGCGGCAGTGGAAGCCCGCACGGAGAGGAGTACGAGGGTTCACTAGTTCGGCTGCGGTGTGAGGCTGCCGTCGCCACAGGGCCTGGCCAGCGGTGGGAATAGTAGGGGGCGGTGAGGCTTCCGCGGTAGCACAGCCGGCCACGGGAGGCAGGAGCATGCGGCACGACCGGCGCTGCTTTGGGCGGCTGGAGCAAGAAGACCAGAGGTTGAAGAAGCACTACGGCCGTTGGATGGACATCGTACGGTCACTGGAGCTAGAATCGTTTATATTGCCTAAGTTGACAAAGCCCTCCGTCCCCGTCAATTTAGTAGGCCCACAAGTCAGCCTCCCACCAAGGTGGGTCACAGCTAGCAGGGGGTATTCATTTTTTGTGCGTAATAAGGAGGCACTTCCGGTGGGTCCGAGCTGTCAGCAGGGGGAACGTTTTTTTCGCGAAATACGGTGGCCCTCGGGTGGGTCCCAGCAGTCATGGGCAAACGTTTTTTTCACGAAATACTGGTGGGCATCCGGTGGATCCCTGCTGTCAGGTGGAGGAATAATTATTTTCTGCGTAATAAGGAGGCACTTCCTTGCGGCTGCCATGGACCCAGCTGTCAGCCTCTCCACGTACAGTATTCTTCCGATGGAATTCGGTCATTGACCACATTGACCACGCCGCGCCGAGAGCACCACGATGGTGGATGACGGCAAGGCCTAGGAAGGGGACGACACGGAGCCGGGGAAGACGCGGCAGTGGATGCCCATGCGGAGAGGGGTACGAGGGTTGACTGGTTCGGCTACGCTGCCGTCGCCGTAGAATAACAGGGGGTGTGGGTGAGTGGAGTGGAGGGATGGCCTGGCCAGCGGTGGGAGTAGTATGGGGGCGGTGAAGCCTCCGTGGCAGCACAGCCAGCCACGGGAGGCAGGAGCAGGCGGCACGACCGGCGCTGCTTTGGGCGGCTGGAGCAAGAAGACCAGAGGTTGAAGAAGCACTACGGCCGTTGGATGGACATCGTACGGTCAGTCGAGCTAGAATCGTGCATGTTGACCACTATACTGGTCCCAGCTAGCAGGGGGAGTATTCATTTTTTTGTGCGTAATAAGGAGGCACTTCCTTGCGTGCGAAGATATAGCTAGTGGGTCCGAGCTATCAGCGGCGGTAATGTTTTTTTCATGAAATACAAAGGCCCTTTCGGTGGGTCCCAGATGTCAGGTGGAGGAATCATTATTTTGCGCGTAATAAGGAGGCATTTCCTTGCGTGCGGCCGTGGACCCAGCTGTCAGCCTCTCCACGTACAGGCCACTTCAGATGCATGTTGGTCGTTGACCACATTGACCACGCCACGCTGTGAGCACCAGGGCGGTGGACGACGGTGAGGCCTAGGAAGGGAACGACACGAAGGCAGGGAAGACTCGGCATTTTTTTTGTTTCCCACGTGGAGGGGAGTACGACTGTACGAGGGTTTACTGGTTCGTCTGCCGTCGCCGGAGAATAACAGCAGGTGTGGGTGAGTAGAGGGATGGCTAGGCCAGCGATGGGAGTACGATGGGGCAGTGAGGCCTACGCGGCAGCACAGCCGGCCGCGGGGAGGAGGGAGCAGGTAGTCCCGTCGGCGCTTGTTTGAGCGGCTGGAGCAGGAAGAGCAGAGATTGAAGAAGCACGACGGCCGTTGGATGGACATCCAACAGTATACATGCCATCTGTGGAAAGCCTGAAATCTATGGAAAACAGCATACAACCCATCTGCCATTATTTCAAATAATTTACAGCCCATTTGCTAATTCTTACGGTGTTTTTGGAGCCCATATTCTTTTTGTTAGCATTACAGCCCATATTGTGGCCACGGTTAAAAAAATATATGAAATTTTGCATATGTCGGTGCGGTCTGAATGTTTTTAATCCCGAAATTTCGAGTCACATTCAGACTGATTTTAAAAATAAATGTATATCAATATAAAATCCAATAAATTGTCCATGCATAAAAATCAATGCAATTTAAAATCTCGAAATGAAAAAAGTTATTTGAAACTAATTGCCGGTTTGATGTGTTTTAAAAATGTACAACCCATTTCTCATTAGTGATAGGCCATTTTCTCGTCCAGCCGAATGAAGCTCTCCTTGTCTTGAAAGATTTGTAGCCAAACAAGCCTGATAAAGCGACTTACTTGACAAATCACAAAAAAACTAGGCTAGCCATTTTCAGAATGAAAAAAAACTACTGGGCTGGTCTGTGGTAAACATAAAAGAAAAGGCTGTCTAGACAGGCCAGGGTGTCCCGCACAGCCCAGTTGACACCCTACTTCCATCTCAAAAACAAATTAGATAAATGCCACTCCAATTATGGCGATTCATAAAAATGCCACTGCAATTTCCATACTTTGAAAAATGCCACTGTAATTTTTGCAAACTTTGAAAAACGCCACCGCAGTTTGCAAACTTTGAAAAATGCCACTCCAGACTTTGAAAAATGCCACTAGAAATGGCATGAAATGGCATTTTTCAAAGTTTGGAAATTGAAGTGGCATTTCTCGGATACACTAGATTTGGAGTGGCATTTATCAAATTAACCCAAAACAAAAATAACTGGGCGAGCTGCTGGGTCCCTGGTGTCAGCCGCTCGTTGTGCAATTCTCTCGTTTATTGACTACGTTGACAATGGAATGGGACCCAGATGTCAGAAATCCATTAGGAGGAGCCATTTTTTTATTAACTTGAAATAAGGAGGCACTTGCTTGCGTACTGCCATGACCTTGGCGGGTCCCTGCTGTCATCCTCTCCACGTACAATCATCTCCAGATTGTGTACGCGTCAACTTGCTAGGCCCACAAGTCAGCCTCTAAACCCGTGGAGGACAAATACAACCCATTTAAAAAAATAACAGCCCATTCCATACGTTCAAACAGAAAGTTCAACATTCAGAGCAAAGTAACAGGTCTGATCCACATACAGAGTACTGAACTTCCATGTTGACAACCATCATAGCCAAGTTAATTATCTACTCCCACTAATACTCTAGTAGCATACAAGTACTAACTTACTCTTAGCTAACTGGATGATGCCGGACGCCATCTATGGTACACGCAAAACGCCGGCACCGGCGTCGTGCGCCTCGCCTCGGACTTGCAAGAGGTGCGATAGGGCACGTTGCTCGCGCGCATTGGCCCTTTCCATGCCGGCATGGTCCACCGAAGCTTCGGCTTCCAAGCGAGAAACCCACTTGACGAGATGGTAGTAAAAATCGGCATCATGAATGTATGCGTGCCCGACAGCCTCCAGGGCTATTTGCCAGGTGCCGGCCTCCACGTAGTCGGCCCAGTTGCAGGCGCTCTTCTCGCGACTCAGAGCGTCGATGCGCTTCTGCTCCATGTCACGCTGGCGGCGCAAGTCGGCGAAACGCTGCTCCTCCGCCAGGTGGTCGCACTCCAACAACTCCTGCTCCTCCGCCATGCAGTCGCGCTCCAACAAATCCACGATCTCCGCATTGCCATCTAAAGATAGATAGAATGCCTCCTCCCTCCGTCTGCCTTCCAATGAAAACCCGAACACTAGTTCCGGCGGTGACCGCCTCTGGCGTCGCCTACCGCGGATGGGCGGGGGCATGGCGAATGTGGCGAGCGATGTCGGGCCTGTGGGGGCTTATGAGGATATGGCGAGTTGGGTCACGGTGGCACCGGAGAAGGCCGGGAAGCAGTACTTATAGGCGGAAGGTAGCGCGACGGTCATCGGAATTCAATGCATAATTGCTTAGCGCGCCAGCTTGCCGTGGAAAACTAGAGAAACTGAAATTATGACTATGCCATCCCGTCCCGTCTGGGTCGCACGGCGGCATGGCGGTCAAACGAGTGCACTCGAATCATCTCCCTCCTTGTCAATAATGATTCCAAGGATTTAAAAAGCCCGCAACAATTAAAGCGTGTCTTTTTCGCATCAGTTAGCTGCCTTAATTATGGTCGGCTGCATGCAGGCACTCAGAATCGCTTGCAGGCAGTACGCAAAGCAGCATGCAATGAGTCACAGCCGAGGGCACGCATGCAACCACTTAAATCGCTGGAATTAATTAGGCTTAAACTTCTGGATGCCGTTAATTATTGCCATGCCTTGGTCTTGCTGCTTTGCTCACGGAATTAATTAGTCTTAAACTTCTTCAGAGGTAGGCATTTTTATCTATGTAGGATCGATAGTGTAGCTTGTCAGTTTCTTCAGAGATAGGCATTTTTATTCAAAAACTGCCACTTCGCATCTTGCGTCGCAAAAAAAAAACTGCCAGGAGCGCATTTGTAGGCTAGCTAGTGATTGATCAGTAACTTGTAAACACTGAGCAAACAGAAATAAGTAACTGTTAATGCATCTCAATGATTCACGGATCATATACAAATATGTAGCTCCAAAAGCAAAGATCTAAAAAAACATCTGTTCTTCCTACTAACATGGATGCTTCTCTTGGCCAACATTCAGTACAGACTAAAGACAAATTTGTTTGTGAAGTCTACAATTCCTCTTGCAAACGTAAGTGGTTTCACCAACAGCTGGAACCATGAGAATGAACCACACATGATGGAGGAACTTCCACTACAATATGATTTCGTCTTCTCTCGATCACACCGCGAGACTATTTTCGAAATACAAACTTTAACTTAGGCAAAATGATGCCCATTGTATAATCAGACTAAAGCAATGAAGCACCTAGTGTTGGCCAATAAATAGTACAATACTACTTTTCTGCAGTCCATGAAGTGACTATCCAATCTTTCTGTGTCTATTTTCAAATGGCACTGCATGCAGTGACTATATATACTATTCTCTTGTGCAGTTCAACCAAAATTGCGGACACTTTGTTTGTTTGCCAAATAGCAACGGGCAGACATCTCTGTCTGCACAAATATCAAGCACTGTCTGCACAAATATCAAGCAGCTAGAAAACATATACCACACCTTGTATTTTCGGTTTAAACATGTCTCTTCCGCTTAGCATCTGTCATGTTCTGCACTAGACAATCTGATATAGTTATGTTTTGCCCTGGACAATTTCATATTGAATTGATTTGTTGGTTCAGAGAAGAAATATAACACCTATTCTTCATCAGACCAAGGATATCCATGTTCGCAGTGATGGAAGAGGTGAAGTCGATACAACCGAAATTGAGCATCCAATCATTGAATCCTGTCCCGCACCTCCAATGTAGGTCCACCCTGCCAACAAATTCACATGCAAACCACTAGTATTACTATCTAATGACAGTGCAAAAAGAGTAGCAAGATAGTAGCAAACTATGTACCTTCGTAATGAACAGCTCATAGTGCCACCAATTGGAAAAAAACATGCTCCTAATGTTGAACCAGTTGGACTTTTTATGTAGTTCCACTAAAATCGAGCATCCCTGTTTGCATAGATATTGAAAGTGTGATTACTCTAAAAGTGGCACTAGTTGAAGCATAGACTCACAAATATAAGCATTCCAATTTCTTAATGGGAAAAGGTAGCAAGACTGTTTCTAACCACCTGTTTGAAGGAATAAATAAAGCAACAACGACTGATGTCAGGAAGGCATACATAGTTTTTTCTAAAAAACTGAGCTATTCCGGACCTTTCCTCTTCTTTTAAGCAAATTTTGTGCAGTTCTACTAAAATAAAATGCCATCACCGCCTTGACAATTCAGTGACACTGTACAAAAGGAAATGACTTAACATTACATCATGATGTCAGGTATGTAGTCGACATGCATTAGAGACAAACATATAGACCTCCTCCGATAACATAATGAACATTAATTTTAATAAAGGTGTGACTAGCTTTACCGGGATAATTTGAGTGAACTCTACACCCTTTGTTCCTTAATATAAGACGTTTTCGCGGTTCAATTTAAAGTACCCAAACGTCTAGTATTTAGAAAAATAGGTAGTAGTTTTCTTGAGCACATATCTGGGAAAGCTTGCCACACTTTATTTATATCCATACGCTAATGCAACACCATTCGAATACTACAAATATACACTAATCAAGTGGCTAGTGCAACAGTACAGTAATTAGTTTATTATAGGGTATTGTACAATGGTTTTACTGAACAGATTTCAATAAACTCTAGCACTCGAAGGTTTCTATAAGAATTAACAATACAAAATGTAAAGGTAACAAGTTTCAGCATTGGTATACTAGCTGTGCATGAGCATTAAATCTGAAGGTAACTAGCATTATTAACTAATGATAGTATAAAAAATTGCAAACCATGTACCTCCAAGGTAAATATCATTTCGAACTTGGGGGGACCTTAAAAATTGCAATCCCAATCATGATAATCGATCAAACATAAAAACTTGATCGAACGAATCAAGAGAACAGCCAAAGGAGGAGGTGCCCACTCTTGACCTTTCCTCTTAATTTCATAATTGTCTGTGCAGTTTAACCAAAATAAAATGACATCAGCGCCTTTTCATTTTGGTGACACTATACAAAAAATTAACTTATCTCATGAAAGTGAGGCATGTAATCTATAAGCATTAAGAGTGCAAAAATCTGAAGGTAGTAACAAGTTTCATCATTGGTATACTGGCTGTGCAACAACATTAGAATGCCTTAGCTGAAAAATCTTTAATACATCCATAATCAACAGCTAACCCTGAAATAATCCAGTGACATTAAATGGCATTGCTTAAATTTATCAGTGGCATTAGACTGAGAGCGGCACTAGTTAAATGTGGCATCACTTTAGCAGTAGCATTGCTTGACTTGACTGTTGGCGTTATACTAACAGAAAAAAGTGGCAATAAGAGCATGGGAGGCCCATTCGAACAGTGGTCGCACCAGTACGATGTACCTCCACGGACGCAGAGTGGTGAGGGAGGTATGGTTGCCCAGAGCAACAAATACCTAGGCAGCATATGTGGATTACGTCCCATTTTTGTTCTCTTTAGCCACCTTTTTCCTATGCAAGGACAAAAAACTGATCGACCTGGTCATTCTCTATTGCGTTGTCGTGCCTTTCTACCCTTTTTCAACCAAGAGACACGAGACTCGTTCCTTAGCTACTGATTTCCCCCTTTTCAACCTAGATGCGGGTTCGATGCCTACTCTCTTGCACAGTACAGTCTCCCTTCCTTTCCTTATTCAACCCACACATGGATTAGTCTGCATGAAGTAGGGTTTCCTTTAATAGTGCAAATTATGGTTTTCGTCCGCGTGGCCAGCAGAGCATAGGATAGCAAATTGGGAAGATGGTGGAGTGGAAAAAGATCCACATGCAACAATGTGGCAGATGGGGCAATAGAACAAGGTTATGGTTCGAAAAGAGGTAGCATACCTGAGGGTCGGCGGGAAGTGGCTTCGCTCGTGGTCGTCGTCCTCCGCACACACTACGGCGGCGAGCTTGGGGACGGAGGCCATCCCGCGTGGGCGCTAGGTCTGAGAGGACGGCCTTGTCGTTAGTGCGTAACCTCGCTCGCTGACGACGAGTGCATCAACGTTGCACGTCCTTTTCTTCCCCGATGGATCTGTGACCACCGGTGAGGAGGGAGAGAGGGGCCGTCTTTTTTAGATCTGGAGACAGGGTGGTAGTGTGAGAAGCAAGTGGGCAGCCCTTATCAAGTAAGCGCTCAAGCTCCAGCCTATATATCTTTTTTATACTACTTGTACTGGAGGTGGAGTAGTGGTAGAGTAGTTTATATTTTCTCTGCCTACAGTACCAGTTAGTCGTGCTTCAAAACTGATCGGCATGTCATTAAAAAAATAACGGTTGATAACTAATGTGGCACCTCGGGCCAACACGGCCAGATCGCATTTTGCACGAGAAATTACACACCCTGTTTCGTTGACATGTGGTCCCGTTCCAACATATCAGTGAGACGACGACGAGTAGTAGGAGTATTTCCGAACGGACGTGTAGGCCGGGGCGCCTCTTCGTGAACCGTGGAAAACTCACAACCGTCCACCGACTCTTCGCCTTTCCCTCTCGATTTGGAACTGCTGTCGCACGCTCTTCCCCTCCCTCCTCCATTTTCCTTCAGCCCTCCACCCTTTCTTCTGCCATTGTTCGATCATCTTCTCCATGGAGGGAACATGCCGGAAATGACCCCGTTATTCTTGCCCCGATCTGAAAGATGACGTGGTGGAGGAACTCATTGATCGGTGCGACGTCATCACCTCGGCTAGCATGGCAGGTTCGTTCAAGCCCATTCTCGACTGAACTAATAACATCATAACAAAGAACCCAAGAGTCAAGGAGCGGTTTGATCTCCCCTATCTTCTTCACTGTGACCCTGATGACTGGCGACGGCACGACGGTGGCCTCGCCCTGTGCCAGTTGATGCCGCTTGATAATGATACGTATGATGCTAAGATGCCATCGCTTGAGGGCAAGGCTTGGGCGGGCGCAAATGGAGATTGGGCTGTTTACATTGGGTCCAACTGCGAGTGGGAACTTGTGAATGTGTACACTCGTGACCGGGTTCCACTTCCAAGAATCTCAGCAGACTGCCCAGAGGTTGAGCACACCGGTATTGTACGCACGTTCAAATACGATCATGGTGATTGTCTTCTATGGAAGATAGCAATTTGTCGAGTTCCCAACCACTCTTGGAATTACAACAACTATCAAGTTGTTGCTATATTCGACAAGCTTGTTGTTGCCGTCCTTCGTGGTTCGACTCGATGGATATTGCTCAAAAATCTGTTTCTGTACACGGATGAGTACTATGATGCAATTAAATTCGAGGGCCTTGTGTTTGCTGCCACCACTCGTGGCACTGTTTTTGCATGGGATCCTCGTAGTTTCGGTACATTTGTCTTCCGCCATAATTATAATTGTTTCATCCACATGCATGCGGGTTAGCAAGTTTCCCTTTACTAATTAACCTTCTTCTTGTGTTTCCAAGGTCCTGTGAACATCCCACCACCTATACTTGAAATTTTTTATAACCAAGGGCCAGATGACGATGGTGATGATCACGAGCATGAGGACAAGCAGCGCCCATATACTCTGTGGCGCCTGGCAACTAATTCCGATGGATCACCTCTTCTTGTGTGTATACAGCCCACTGATGATGTTACTGCTAAGGAAGCAGGTGTAGTCTCCCATGGTCGCACTCTCTAGTCCTATTCCAACACCCGTTGCATGGTATTCGGGATGGATACTAGTGTGCTAGCGCCAACTCCTTCTCCCTGGTACAGAATTGATAGTCTTGGAGAAAACTCGCTCTTCCTTGGACAAAACTATCCGATGATGGTGAAAGGCGATCCAACTGCTGTTGACACAACATTAACAGTACCATTTATGAGAAGCAACGGTGTCTATACCTCGTACATTTGGGTGGTTCCCTACCGTGGTACTGATATAGTAGGCCGCTTCAGCCTGGATGATTAGTCCTGAGTTGGTTTCCAGATCGACAATCGACGGCCCATCCCAGAGAATCACTTGTGGTTCAAAGCAAGCGTTTCCAACACCGAGGAATGGTTGAGTTGAAGTTCATTTAATTGCTTGTTATTTGTTGTGTGGTGAAAACTTTAGTATTTATAATGTATCCTCGTTGTCGATGTGGGTTGATGACCTGCTGTATGTAATAAAATGAGATGCCTGTGATAAACTTACTAAATTTATGAATGGATTTCGAGTCACTTCTCTGAGTGAGTGGTGCGACGAGGCAAAAATATATTTTCCGAATACATTATTGTACGTGCATTGCAACAGGTTATCGGATGAGGCCAATCAACAATAGTAGTACACTATTTGTACTAGCTTCACATGCTTCACGCGTCGGGCGGGTGTTTTTATTGTAGCCATATGTTAATGTGTTCGCTATACGTAACCAGCACCTCGAATCCTCGATACTAGTACTATATAGTAGGAGTAAGTAATAGGAGTAGTAGGGTGGCATGGGCCAGAACAAGCATTCACGTCCAGGAGTACGGCACACGCCACCACCACGACATCCATCTGACACCATATTATTTCTTGGAGTCCGTGCTAGAGCAATCTCTTCAACCTCGTCGTTTCTCTAACTTCAGCCATCGCACAGCGGGCGAGGTGGGGGTTTGCCGATAGTCGGTTTCCTTAACTGCGGTCCCACTTGTAAGGCCAACTCCAACGCACAACCCCAAACGGACCTCTGTTTTGCATGAACTCCAACGATAATTTTGACTAGAAAAGCAAGACCAAAGAAAACAAGAACCACAAGAATACATTTTACTACTCCTGTAAGTTGTATTAGTGCCTTCTCGATGCATTCATTATTGATCTGCGGAGGCTCGATCTTGCGTGCTTCTTTCTTCTTCGAGTGTAAATAAGTGGACGTTGCTTCCCCGCATCTAGTCTCATCTCTAGCCTCTATTCTAGTAGGAGTATCAACAAGGGCACTAATCTCATCTCTAGCCTCTATGCTAGCTATAAGTGATAGAACATCTACTAAATTGCGCTCTATCAATATATGGATGTACTCTTCTTCCCAATACAAAAACTTGCATCCATTCTACTCCCTCTGTTGCACAATACATGCCTTCTATTTGTCAAAATATATATGTATCTAGACATGTTCTAGTATATAGGTACATCCATTTTTTGACAAATGGAAGTCAAGTATTTTGGAACAGAGGGAGTACACAATAAAAATTTGAAGTTAGCACAACTAGTCTAATCCGAGAGCAGAACCGAAGATTTGGTCGGGTTCTTCCTCCTTTTGCCGACACATGGGACATCCAGCATCCAGGTCGTGTCATGAAAGAAAATAGAGTGGTAGTTGAAGCCACGAGATGTGCATCTTGGGTTAAACCGTAAATAGAATCTTACTACTCTTGAGTAACTCCAAAAGCGGCCACCGAAGATCTTTATTGGATTTGTTTTTCATCACCAGCACATCAAGGTGAAATATGTGCAGGTTCAGTGGGTCCTCTTGCGTTTTCACTGACATGTGGGGCCGCATGTGAGCAAAAAGACGATGGGCTCCACGTGTCCGCTGGCTGGCTGAGAAGGGAGATTGAGGAGGGCTGAGCACGGACTGCAGGAAATTTGTTCTACGTACCTCGATATAGGCTCGATATATTGGGGTGGCATGGGCCATAACTAGCATTCATGTCTAGCAGTACGGCACACGCCACCCACATGAGTCCCATCCGACACCAATTTTCTTGGAGTCCGTGCTAGAGCCATCTCTTCTCCCTCTTGTTTTCTCAGCCATCGCACGGTGGGCGGGGTGGTGGTTTGCTGATAGTCAGTTTTCTCAACTGCGGTCCCACTTGTAAGTGAAAATGCAACACCGCACGCATTCTCGCTTGAGCGGTGTGCCGGACCAGCCGTGTGGGGGTGCGATGCGAACACGGCATGCTTTTCCTTTTGAACTCGTAACTTGTAAAATTTGGTTCTGCTCCATGGCGTGACCGATAGATAGAAAATAACAATTTTTCCTAGAGTAGCGAGAAGTTTGGTTCTGGCGCCGTTCATGCATGGAGTACGTACGAAAATTATGAAGTTGATGCAAAAGGTAAGATAATTACTGTAGTATCATATACTACTACATGGATTTGACGGAAAGATAAAAATACATATGGATCCATCAACGACATCCTCACGCCCTAGTGCGCCGGGTCACCAACCGACGTGTGAGGAGCAGCGGCGTTGACGGCGAGCTCAACGTGCTTCTGAACAGTGCCATCCAAGGTTTCCCTGCGGTCCAAGAAGGCGAGCGTCCTATCGTCCTCCTCTTGCATGTAGTAGTCCTTTTGGACGATTTGCGCGTAGACGCGGGTGATTATGTCGATGGTGTCTTGCTGTGCCAGGCGCTGCGTGGTGAGCACGACCTCGAGGTGGACATTCTCCGGCGCGACGGCGGGCAGTCGCAGGGCCACCAGTGCGTCAAAGAGGTTGTCACCATAGTGGCCGTTTAGGGTGGCGGGCATCACAGAGCCTAGGCGCGTCGGCTGGAGGCTTACGTCAAAGTCGTCCGCAAGCTTCTTAACGACGATGAACTTGTCGAGGAAACCGACGAGGACCTCGTCAAACAAGGAGATGAAGCTGTCGTCCAAGCAGCCCCTCGCCCTGGCGGCCTCAAGCAATACTACCTGGAGACGTTCCTCGGTGCCGGGCCACAGGCCGGCGTCGTGGACCATCTGGCATAGCTGGCTGATGCTCGCGCTCATCGCCTCCATGGGTCTAGCTTAGCTTCTAGTCAACTGATCTTGCGATTCGAGTGATCACTCTTGCGCTTGGTTAGCGTGCGTAGGTGCGTAGGATTTCATACTACTCCTCGGACCTCTACTACACCTTCCTTTGGCTGTATGATAGGTGGGCCAGCCACCCGCTGGGCCCACATGTCATTCATCCAAAGGTAGTTGCCGTAAGTCAATGAAGCTGCGTCCCCCTCTGTGCCGGTGCAGTATAGTCATCACATCGGTCCTCTAGTTGGGGCCAAATGAGAGAAGTTTGATGTTTACAGGTTTATTGGTCCCCTTTGCATTTTGTGCCAAGTTTTGACCTTTGATTTAACTAATAAAATGTTAATGCATGTAAACAAAAATGTTGTGTAAGTCACCTTACAAAAACCAAATAATCCCAAAATACTTAGGCACGGTGCATTAACTCCCTCCTTGTTTCTTATTTCGTGACATATCAACCAATGAGAGATGTGGGCCCTGCATGCTTTCAATGACTTGAGACTACCAAACATGACATGCAATGTTTAGTTCATTGCATGTAATCCTATTAGTACTCTAGTTAGCAAAAAAACATTAAGTTCTCTCGCCGATAGGAATAAAACACCATGTATTTATTTACAGAGGGAGTAGTACATTTTTTGTGACATGCATTACTAGATATTGCTAGTCAAATACTAAAATCCAGATGGACATGGTAGTACTCCTAAATCCAGACGGTGGTAGTAGTAGTACTACCAATGTAGTAGTAGGAGTACTAGCACTGTACTACCCATTGGTCAAATTATTACGTGTTTCTCCTCACAGTGAAGTGACAAGACCCTGCGCCGGAGATGACACTTGAGTATAGGCGCCATGTTCGGCATACCATAGTCAGCATCACCGTCTGCAATCACTATCATCATGGCTGTAGAGCTAGCCTGCTTACAACTAGCCCTGTTCGACATAATTTCCCGTGCGTAGATGCCCGTGCATTGCACGGAACACCAAGATTGGGGGTGGATGGCTCCGGCAGCGGCCATCACGCCAGATTTTTCCACGGCCTTCTAGATGTGGTGGGGAGGAGATAAGGCTGATTGTGAGAGATAAGGAGTTGTTTGTAAATAGGGAACAAGTGCGGGAATCTTTTTGCAAAAATGGAGAAGCTTGGTTTGTATGCGTCAGATCTAGATCCGACGGCTATTGGTGAAAGATGGGAGGCACAACATCATCACCAACTCAGGACCTATTTGATTCGCATGATTTTGAAAACGTAGGAATAGGACACGGCAATATTACAAGTTTCAAACTGATATTACAAATGTTAGGAGTAATGCTGCACCTACGAAGAGGGAATTACTAGGAAGTTTACGTAAAAACTTTCGTTACTTTAGATGGATGCAGCATTATCCTACAAACTAAAATCCACCGCCCTGACAAGTCACTAATGCACAAATAAGTTTTCGACTCTCTGGCCACTTGATGTTTCAAAAACAAATTCAGCTTCTGCGGACACTTTGTCATTTAGGCTTAGACGCTTGCGGTGATCAGCACGCCATTCATTGTTGCGCCAGAGAACGCCAAACCTCATTAACTTGAGCACACTTGCCTCCAGAACAAAGAACCTGGCCAATTTAATCTCAGATGTGCTGCCTCGGTAGTCGATCAAATCAATTTCTATAAGATGGAGATCAAGGCATTCGATGAGATTGTTATAGTGTAGCACATTTTTCACTTTCGGGTCTTTTTTATCTGCAAAAGAAGGGAACATATTAGAGCAGCTGGCTGCATAAGATTGCTGTGTCATCAAGAAGTACCAATAGCATTCGCTCATATGATAGGGTTGGATGGCTAGTGATATTCTCTCTCCCTCTCTCTCTCTCTCTCTCTCTCTCTCTTTCTGTTTCCTCTCATTTAACTAGGAGCACGTGAAGAGCTTGGGCATTTGTTGCCTTCCACTATGTGGCCGATGCCATATTTCGCAAAAGTATGCCACATAATACGCATCGATGTCAAATCAAAATATTTTGGCACCACTCTCGCGATGTGAGAGAGTTGGCACCGCTGTGCACACAGACCCACATGTATAAACAAATCAATCAGACCAACTACACCAGCCTCTCACTCTCCCAAACAAGTGTTTTTTTATTGCCTCACTCATCTCTCTCTCCCATGCAGTGTTTTTTCATTGCGTGAGTTAATTTGGCACCGGAGCAAAGTAGGTGATCCAGATTGGGACACCAGGTGAGCAATGGAGGGGCATCGATTCCAAATGCATCACAAGTGAATTTGGCACATGTTTTGGCCTACATAGCCCACTTTTGTACTCCCTCCGTCCCAAAATTCTTGTCTTAAATTTTTCTAAATATGGATGTATCTAGTTACATTTTAGTGTTAGATACATCCGTATCTAAACAAATGTAAGGCAAGAATTTTGGGACGGAGGGAATACTACCTCGTATTTAGTATAAAATTTTGACCATAGATTTACCTAAGAAAATGCCAATGCATGTCACTAAAAATTACACCATTTGAAATTATGTTCAAATACGAATCCAACGATATAGTTCTTAGTGACATGCATTAACATTTTGTCAGTTAAATCTATAGTCAAATTTTGATACCACAAAATTGGAAGAGTAAACCAGGACGGAGGTAGTACTTGCTCTTAGGGTAACCATAGAGTCACTGGAGTAGTCTAAGTTACTTTCCACTATGACTAGCCTAGGCTACTATAGTAGTATAGCATAAAAACGATGCAGGTGATCACGTGAGAAAAAAATACTAAAAACATTTCTTTTGGTGTAGTGCATAGATGAAGTTTTGAACGCTACACTTGTCATCGTAATTTGGGAAAATTACGAAAAATTGAGCTACGTTGTGATTACCGTTTACTTATAGGAAAGAAGTTTCACCTCGATGAGTAGCTTCTCCGTGCACGAAAAGCATGTAAGGAATCCAACAACTTGATCCGGGTTGGGGCCGATAGATTTTAGTGCTAAGATCTTCACTGTGCGCATGGACTGGGTCGAGCTTGTGGGAATCATTTTTTGGAAGACGGTCGTAAATACATCAAGAAGAAATTAAAAATGTGAATTTCAAGAAGACAAAGAAGAAGATGAGTGTTGTACCTGAACGATTATGGATCCAATAAAGAGTTCGGAGAATTGGCAGACGAGTACACCAACGCTGTCAATTTCGGCGCGATAATGACCCTGATTTTTGTTGGACCTTCTAGATCCGATACAAGCAATCTCTCAAGGAAAGGCGCATTCTCAATGACCATAACGTGGAACAGTTGGAGTGATCTCTTCCCAATTGATGTCTTCTTGCGGGGCCAGCAAGACACATAAATCCATCGGAGATTCGTCGAGGCGATGTGGAGGTTAATGAACCCGTCGATCTGCTCAAGATGAAGGTACTCGAGTGCAGTACAGCTGCGGAGCAGGTGCTCCATAGCATTCTTCAAGATGACAACGTCGAAGAGGTCGAGCTGCTTGAGTTGAGGGAGAAGGGCGGGCGCGGCATTAATCTGGCGAAGATAGTGATACATCCATTTTGCATCATGCTTTTATATCGATATTTATTGCATTATGGACTGTTATTTCACTTTATGTCACAATACCTAGGGCTATTCTCTCTTATTTTACACGGTTTACATAAGGAGGGAGAATGCCGGCAGCTGGAATTCTAGTCTGGAAAAGGAGCAAATATTAGAGACCTATTCTGCGCAACTCCAAAAGTCCTGAAACTCCATGGAACGTCTTAAAAGAAATAAAGAAAAATCCACGCCAAAGATGAAGGCCAGGGGGCCCACATCCTGCTCATGAGGGTGGGGGCGCCCCCCCTAGGGCACGCCCCCCTACCTAGTGGGCCCCCCTAGTGGCTCTCCGACGCCCATCTTCTCCTATATGAGGTCTTTCGATGAGAAAAAAATAAGAAGGAACTTTTCGGGACGAGACTCTGCCACCACGAGGCAGAACCTTGGCGGATCCAATCTAGAGCTCCGGTAGAGCTGTTCTGCCAAGGAAACTTCCCTCCGGGAGGGGGAAATCATCACCATCGTCATCACCAATGCTCCTCTCATCGGGAGAGGGCAATCTGCATCAACATCTTCACCAACACCATCTCATATCCAAACCCTAGTTCATCTCTTGTATCCAATTCTTGTCTCAAAGTCCGAGATTGGTGCTAGTAGGTTGCTAGTAGTGTTGATTACTCCTTGTAGTTGATGCTAGTTGGTTTAATTGGTGGAAGATCATATGTTCAGATCCTATATGCATATTATTACCCCTCTAATTATGAACATGAATATGCTTTGTGAGTAATTATGTTCGTTCCTGAGGACAAGGGAGAAGTCTTGCTATGAGTAGTCATGTGAATTTGGTATTCGTTTGATATTTTGATAAGACGTATGTTGTCTAGCCTCTAGTGGTGTTATGTGAACGTCGACTACATAACACTACACCATTATTTGGGCCTAGAGGAAGGCATTGGGAAGTAATAAGTGGGTTGCTAGAGTGACAGAAGCTTAAACCCTAGTTTATGCGTTGCTTCGTAAGTGGCTGATTTGGATCCAGATGTTTCATGCTATGGTTAGGTTTACCTTAATACTTTTGTTGTAGTTGCGGATGCTTGCAATAGAGGTTAATCATAAGTGGGATGCTTGTTCAAGTAAGAACAGCACCCAAGCACCGGTCCACCCACATATCAAATTATAAAAGTATCGAACGTGAATCATATGAACGTGATGAAAACTAGCTTGACGATATTCCCATGTGTCCTCGGGAGCGCTTTTCCTATTATAAGAGTTTGTTCCGGCTTGTCCTTTGCTACAAAAGGATTGGGCCACCTTGCTGCACTTTATTTACTTTTGTTACTTGTTGCTCATTACAACCTATCTTATCACAAAACTATCTGTTACCACTTATTTCAGTACTTGCAGAGAATACCTTGCTGAAAACCGCTTATCATTTCCTTCTGCTCCTCGTTGGGTTCGACACTCTTACTTATCGAAAGGAGTACGATAGATCCCCTATACTTGCGGGTCATCAAGACTCTTTTCTGGCATCGTTGCCGGGGAGTGTAGCGCCTTTGGTAGGTGGAATTTGGTAAGGAAAAATTTATATAGTGTGCTGAAATTTACTGTCACTTGTTACTATGGAAAGTAATTCTCTGAGGGGCTTGCTCGGGGTATCTTCACCCCGTCCAGTAGAGCAAAGATTCGCTCCTCAACCTACTGAACCTATTGAAAATGAAACTCCTTTTGAATTTCCTTCGGGTATGATGGAAAAACTGCTAGCTGACCCTTTTACAGGAGATGGAACAAAGCATCCTGATGAGCATTTAATATATGTGGATGAAGTTTGTGGATTATTTAAGCTTGCAGGTATACCCGATGATGTTGCTAAGAAGAAGGTCTTCCCTTTATCTTTGATGGGAGACGCATTGATATGGTATAGGCTATGTGATGATATGAGATCATGGGACTATAAAAGATTGAAGCTGGAATTTCATTGAAAGTATTAGCCTATGCATCTTGTTCATCGTGATCGCAATTATATATATAATTTCTGGCCTCGCGAAGGAGAAAGCATCGCTCAAGCTTGGGGGAGGCTTAAATCAATGTTATATTCATGCCCCAATCATGAGCTCTCAAGAGAAATAATTATGCAAAGTTTTTATGCTCGACATTCAGAAAACAATCGCACCATGCTCGATACTTCTTGTGCTGGCTCTTTTATGATGAAGACTATTGAATTCAGATGGAATTTATTGGATAGAATTAAACGCAACTCTGAAGATTGGGACCTCGACGAAGGTAAGGAGTCAGGTATGACACCTAAGTTTGATTGTGTTAAATCTTTTATGGATACTGATGTTTTCCGTAAGTTTGCACTAAATATGGACTTGACTCTGAGATAGTAGCTTCTTTCTCTGAATCTTTTGCTACTTATCTTGATCTCCCTAAGGAGAAGTGGTTTAAATATCATCCTCCCATAGAAGTAAAAATAGCTGCACCTATTAAAGTTGAAGAAAAGACTGTCACTTATAATGATCCTATTGTTCCTACTTCTTATATTGAGAAACCACCTTTCCCTGTTAGAATAAAGGATCATGCTAAAGCCTCAACTGTTGTTCGTAAAAGCAATATTAGAACTTATACACCTCCTGAGCAAGTTAAAGTAGAACCTAATATTGCTATTGTTAAAGATCTCTTGTCTGATAATATTGATGGGCATGTTATTCAGTTCGAAGGTGAAACTGCTAGAATTGCTAAACCTTGTGCTAAAGATAAACATAGACCTGTGGTAGGCGTGCCTGTTATTTCTCTTAAAATAGGAGATCATTGTTATCATGGCTTATGTGATATGGGTGCTAGTGCTAGTGTTATACCTCATGACTTATACAAATAAATTATGCATGATATTGCACCTATTGAGTTAGAAGATATTGATGTCACAATTAAACTTGCTAATAGAGATACTATTTCACCAATTGGAATTGTTAGAGATGTTGAAGTCTTGTGTGGGAAAACTAAATATCCTGCTGATTTTCTTGTTCTTACTTCTCCGCAAGATAGCTTTTGTCCCATTATATTTGGTAGACCCTTCTTAAATACTGTCAATGCTACCATAGATTGCACAAAGAATGTTGTTACTGTTGGCTTGGATGATATGGTTCATGAGTTTAATTTCTCTAAATGTAGTAAACAACATCGTGAGGAAGAATTACCTAGTAAGGATGAAATTATTGGTCTTTCTTCTATTGCCGTACCTCCTAGTGATCCTTTAGAACACTATTCGCTAGAGCATGAAAATGATATGTTCATGAATGAAAGAAGGGAAATAGATGAAGTATTCTTTAAACAGGAACCTATGCTGCAACATAATTTGCCTGTTGACATCTTAGGGGATCCTCCTCCACCTAAGGGTGATCCCGTGTTTGAGCTTAAACCTTTGCCTGATAATCTTAAATATGCTTATCTTGATGAAAAGAAGATATATCCTGTTATTATTAGTGCTAACCTTTCAGAGCATGAAGAAGTAAGATTATTGAAAACTCTGAAGAAGCACCGTGCTGCTATTGGATATACTCTTGATGATCTTAAGGGCATTAGTCCCACTCTATGTCAACATAAAATAAATTTGGAAGCAGATGTCAAACCAGGTTGCCAAACCAGGTCGTGATCCTCAACGACGTCTGAATCCTAAAATGAAAGAAGTGGTAAGAAAAGAAATACTAAAGCTTCTGGAGGCAGGTATAATCTATCCTGTTGCTGATAGTGAGTGGGTAAGTCCTGTCCATTGTGTCCCTAAGAAGGGAGGTATTACTGTTGTTCCTAATGATAAAGATGAATTGATTCCACAAAGAATTATCACAGGTTATAGGATGGTAATTGATTTCCACAAATTAAATAAAGCTACTAAGAAAGATCATTACCCCTTACCTTTTATTGATCAAATGCTAGAAAGATTATGCAAACATACACACTATTGCTTTCTAGATGGTTATTCTGGTTTCTCTCAAATACCCGTGTCGGCTAGCGATCAATCAAAGACTACTTTTACATGCCCTTTTGGTACTTTTGCTTATAGATGTATGCCTTTTAGTTTATGTAATGCACCTGCTACCTTTCAAAGATGCATGATGGCTATATTCTCTGACTTTTGTGAAAAGATTTGTGAGGTTTTCATGGACGACTTTTCCGTCTATGGTTCCTCTTTTGATGATTGCTTGAGCAATCTTGATCGAGTTTTGCAGAGATGTGAAGAAACTAATCTTGTCTTGAATTGGGAAAAGTGCCACTTTATGGTTAATGAAGGTATTTTCTTGGGGCACAAAGTTTTTGAAAGAGGTATTGAAGTTGATAAAGCCAAGGTTGATGCTATTGAAAAGATGACATGTCCCAAGGGCATCAAAGGTATAAGAAGTTTCCTTGATCACGCTGGATTTTATAGGAGGTTCATTAAGGACTTCTCAAAAGTTTCTCGGCCTCTGACTAGTTTATTGCAAAAAGATATACCATTTGTCTTTGATGATGATTGTGTAGAAGCATTTGAAATACTTAAGAAAGCATTAGTCACTGCACCTGTTGTTCAGCCACCTGATTGGAATTTACCCTTTGAAATTATGTGTGATGGTAGTGATTATGCTATAGGTGCTGTTCTAGGGCAAAGAGTTCATAAGAAATTGAATGTTATTCATTATGCTAGTAAGACTCTAGACAATGCTCAAAGAAATTATGCTACTACTAAAAAAGAGCTTTTAGTAGTTGTATTTTCTTGTGATAAGTTCAGATCTTATATTGTTGATTCTAAAGTAACTATCCAAACTGATCATGCTGCTATTAAATATCTTATGGAAAAGAAAGATGCTAAACCGAGACTTATTAGATGGGTTCTCTTGCTACAAGAATTTGATTTGCATATTGTTGATAGAAAGGGAGCTGAGAACCCCGTTGAAGACAACTTGTCTAGGTTAGAAAATATTCTTGATGACCCACTACCTATTAATGATAGCTTTCCTGATGAACAATTAAATGTTATAAGTACTTCTCGTAGTACTCCATGGTATGCTGATTATGCTAATTATATTGTTGCTAAGTTTAGACCGCCTAGCTTCACATACCAGCAAAACAAAAAGTTCTTCTATGATTTGAGACACTACTTTTGGGATGACCCACATATTTATAAAGAAGGAGTAGATAGTGTTATTAGACATTGTGTACCTGAGCATGAACAGGAACAGATCCTACGCAAGTGTCACTCTGAGTCTTATGGAGGACACCACGCTGGAGATAGAACTGCACATAAGGTATTGCAATCTGGTTTCTATTGGCCTACTCTCTTCAAGGATGCCTGTAAGTTTGTCTTGTCTTGTGATGAATGTCAAAGAATTGGTAATATTAGTAGACGTCAAGAAATGCCTATGAATTATTCTCTTATTATTGAACCGTTTGATGTTTGGGGATTTGATTATATGGGACCTTTTCCTTCATCTAATGGATACACACATATTCTAGTTGATGTTGATTACGTTACTAAGTGGGTAGAAGCTATTCCAACTAGTAGTGCCGATCATAACACTTCTATTAAAATGCTTAAGGAAGTTATTTTCCCGAGGTTTGGAGTCCCTAGATATTTAATGACTGATGGTGGTTCACACTTTATTCATGGTGCTTTCCGTAAAATGCTTGCTAAATATGATGTTAATCATAGAATTGCATCTCCTTATCACCCACAGTCTAGTGGTCAAGTAGAGTTGAGCAATAGAGAGCTCAAATTAATTTTGCAAAAGACTGTTAATAGGTCTAGAAAGAATTGGTCCAAGAAACTTGATGATGCATTATGGGCTTATAGAACTGCATACGAAGATCCTATGGGTATGTCTTCATATAAAATGGTTTATGGAAAAGCATGTCACTTACCTCTCTAACTAGAACATAAGGAATATTGGGCTATTAAAGAGCTTAACTATGATTTTAAATTGCCGGTGAGAAGAGGTTATATGATATTAGCTCACTTGATGAATGGAGAACCCAAGCTTATGAAAATGCCAAGTTGTTTAAAGAAAAAGTTAAAAGATGGCATGACAAAAGGATACAAAAGCGTGAGTTTAATATAGGTGATTATGTATTGCTATACAACTCTCGTTTAAGATTTTTTGCAGGAAAACTTCTCTCTAAATGGGAAGGCCCCTATGTTATTGAAGAGGTCTATCGTTCCGGTGCCATAAAAATCAACAACTTCGAGGGCACAAATCCGAAGGTGGTAAACGGTCAAAGAATTAAACATTATATCTCAGGTAATCCCATAAATGTTGAAACCAATATTATTGAAACCGTAACCCCTGAGGAATACATAAGGGACACTTTCCGGAACGTTTCAGACTCCGAAAAGGAATAGGTATGTGGTACGGTAAGTAAACCGACTCCAAAACAATTTTTAAGGCAATATTTCTCCGTTTTGGAATATTTAGAAAAATAGAAAAAATAAGTAGCAGACCGGGAAGGACACGAGGGCCCCACGAGGGTGGTGGGCGCGCCCCCCTACCTCGTGAGCACCTCGTGTGCCTTCCGGACTCTGTTTTCTCCCGAAGGTTTTGACTCCCGTATCACGCAAATTTCCTCTGTTTTTGTTTTCGAGCTGTTGCTGCTGCAGATTACAACAAGATGTCTTCTCAAGAATCAATCGGGGAGAGCTGGGTATCTAATCCGGCACCGAAACCAAGGGCAAACAACGACGCTGACCACTTTGGGCCAGCAATGGAGGAAGAGATGGAGGCTGACTTGATGAGAGTAGATGCCATGGAGGATGAAGAGGTCACCTCTCGCCTCCGAGATGGGTTCACGATGGGGGAACTACAGAGCTCAGCTATTCCAAACTCGGTTATCCCTTCTAATGTTAGATTTCTTACCTACGAAAATATGAATAGGAGTGTCACTTGTTCTCCTGCAGCTATGCAACACCCTTGGGTGCAAGGAGCTTTAGCTGTCATAGGGAAGCTTCGTAAGGAAATAATGGACCTCAAACATCAAGTCAATAAGCTCGAGGAGGATAACCGCATCCTGAGGGGTATCATCGCCAAGAATATTACACCGACAACAAAGAAGGAGACATAATCACATGGGCATGGGCACTCCCCCTGGCAACTGCCAAGCTTGGGGGAGGTGCCCCGGTATCGTATCACAATCACAACTCCTATCTTTACCGTTTTTCTTAGTTCGATCCTATTAGTAGTATCTTGATCTAGTAGAATAAAGTTTATGGCATGATCTAGTTTTGAGTTTTGCTTTATGTTCTCTCTTTGTAATCAGGTCCGTGAGCTATATATAATAAATATTAGTGTTGAGTCAAGGGCTTGATTATTTTGCCATGAACTTGGATGAATAAAAGAAAGAAGAAAAGAATGAAAAGAAACAAAGAGTTCATATTGATCTTATTGAGAGTAATGACTTCAGATAGAAAGAGTATGATGATTAAAAGTTGTTGGGAGTTGGCAGACATAGCTTTGGTCATTGTTGCAATTAATAGGAAGTAATAAGGAAAGAGAGGTTTTCACATATAGATATATTATCATTGACATCTTTTATGATTGGGAGCACTCATTAAAATATGACATGCTAAAGAGTTGATGTTGGACAAGGAAGACAACGTAATGAGTTATGTATTTCTTATATCTGAGATAAAGTATGTTGTCATGGATCCTCTAACTTGTTGAGCTTGCCTTTACCCCTCATGCTAGCCAAATTCTCAGCACCAAGTAGAAATACTACTTGTGCTTCCAAATACCCTTAAACCAGTTTTGCCATGAGAGTCCACCATATCTACCTATGGATTGAGTAAGATCCTTCAAGTAAGTTGTCATCGGTGCAAAGCAATGAAAATTGCTCTAAATATGTATGATTTATTGGTGTGGGAGAAATAAGCTTTATACGATCTTGTGATGTGGAGGTAATAAAAGCGACGGACTGCATGATAAAGGTTCATATCACAATGGGCAATATAAAGTGACGTTCTTTCGCATTTAGATTGTATGCACCCAACCATAAAAGCGCACGGAAACCTCTGCTTCCCTCTACGAAGGGCCTATACTTTATTATTATCTTCTACCTTATGCAAGAGTCATGGTGATCTTCACCTTTTCTTTTTCATTTTATCCTTTGGCAAGCTCAGCATGTTGGAAAGAACATGATATATATATCTAATTAGATGTAGGGGAGCATGAACCATTATTGTTGACATTACCCTTGAGGTAAATGGTTGTGGGGCAAAACTATAAGCCCCTATCTTTCTCTGTGTCCGATTAAAACTCCGTAACCACAAATATCGCGTGAGTGTTAGCAATTATGGAGGACTAAATGATAGTTGAGTATGTGGACTCTGCTTTTTAGCTCTGACATAGACTCTTTCAGATGTTATGATAAATTGCAATTTCTTCAATGACTGAGATTATAGTTTGTCAGAGCCCAATAAGGTTTATGATTTATGCTTTTGCATTGTGAATAGATCATCACTTGAATATAAGTAATCGTATGACAAAAGCTATATATGTTGCTGCTATGAGAATAATCATGATGCCTTCATGTCCGTATTTTATTTTTATCGACGCCTCTACCTCTAAACATGAGGACATATTTATTGTTATCGGCTTTTCTCTTGATGACAAGCGAAGTCTAAGCTTGGGGGAGTTGATACGTCCATTTTGCATCATGCTTTTATATCGATATTTATTGCATTATGGACTGTTATTTCACTTTATGTCACAATACTTATGGCTCTTCTCTCTTATTTTACAAGGTTTACATAAGGAGGGAGAATGCTGGCAGATGGAATTCTGGTCTGGAAAAGGAGCAAATATTAGAGACCTATTATACGCAACTCCAAAAGTCCTGAAACTCCACGGAACGTCTTAAAAGAAATCCACACCAAAGATGAAGGCCAGGGGGCCCACACCCTTCTCACGAGGGTGGGCGCCCCCCCCTAGGGCGCCCCCTACCTTGTGGGCCCCTTGGTGGCTCTCCGACGCCCATCTTCTCCTATATGAGGTCTTTCTATGAGATAAATATAAGAAGGAACTTTTCGGGACGAGACTCCGCCACCACGAGGCGGAACCTTGACGGATCCAATCTAGAGCTCCGGTAGAGCTGTTCTGCCGGGGAAACTTCCCTCCGGGAGGGGGAAATCATCACCATCATCATCACCAACGCTCCTCTCATCGGGAGAGGGCAATCTCCATCAACATCTTCACCAGCACCATCTCATCTCCAAACCCTAGTTCATCTCTTGTATCCAATTCTTGTCTCAAAGTCCGGGATTGGTGCTAGTAGGTTGCTAGTAGTGTTGATTACTCCTTGTAGTTGATGCTAGTTGGATTAATTGGTGGAAGATCATATGTTCAGATCCTATATGCATATTATTACCCCTTTGATTATGAACATGAATATGCTTTGTGAGTAATTACGTTCGTTCCTGAGGACAAGGGAGAAGTCTTGCTATGAGTAGTCATGTGAATTTGGTATTCGTTTGATATTTTGATAAGATGCATGTTGTCTAGCCTCTAGTGGTGTTATGTGAACGTCGACTACATAACACTTCACCATTATTTGGGCCTAGAGGAAGGCATTGGGAAGTAATAAGTAGATGATGGGTTGCTAGAGTGACAGAAGCTTAAATCCTAGTTTATGCGTTGCTTCATAAGGGGCTGATTTGGATCCACATGTTTCATGCTATGGTTAGGTTTACCTTAATACTTTTGTTGTAGTTGCGGATGCTTGTGATAGAGGTTAATCATAAGTGGGATGCTCGTTCAAGTAAGAACAGCACCCAAGCACCGGTCCACCCACATATCAAATTATCAAAGTATCGAACGCGAATCATATGAACGTGATGAAAACTAGCTTGACGATATTCCCATGTGTCCTCGGGAGCACTTTTCCTATTATAAGAGTTTGTTCCGGCTTGTCCTTTGCTACAAAAGGATTGGGCCACCTTGCTGCACTTTATTTACTTTTGTTACTTGTTGCTCGTTACAACCTATCTTATCACAAATCTATCTGTTACCACTTATTTCAGTACTTGCAGAGAATACCTTGCTGAAAACCGCTTATCATTTCCTTCTACTCCTCGTTGGGTTCGACACTCCTACTTATTGAAAGGACTATGATAGATCCCCTATACTTGTGGGTCATCAGATAGCAAGAGCTGAAGCTGGTGCGGCACAACGTTGGCGTGAGGTGGAGCGCGGACGACGGCAGAGAGCGACATCGTCCAGCTTCAAAGCTGAGCTCCTCGAGCTGATCTAGGGCGGGGGATAAGAACCACTCGTCAAACTTGGGTTGGACCTTGCTGTTGGTACTGAACATGCGGATGTCAAGGCGTCTGGCTGGCCCAGGGTGCGATGAAAGGATCTTGGAGACTGCGGCCATGCATTTGCAATCCCCATCGTAGAGGCAGCTATCGACAGTGAGGTTGAGGGGGACGTGGCGCCAGAGGGGGCGCCCGCGCTAGGAGAGCAGGGCGGTCCGCATGGCAGATTTTGTGGGGAGGAGGCTGATGATGACGAGCAACATGTCATCGGGGAGGCTGCTGATGAAGTCCATGCTCGCCGGATGCGGTTTTGGCTCGAGCCGCCTCCACTTGTTGGTTGCCTCGCCGTCCATCTCAACCGGCGGCGATGCCGATGTACACGTGTGTTTGTGTGTGTTGTGTGTTGTGTGCTGGGTGTGCGCGAGTGCGCCCTTCTGTGCATGCCACCGTGCAGTGGTGAATTGTGCGCGAGTGCGTCCTTCGCGCGCAAGAAGTTTGTCCTCAATGCACCCTCAATTTACTAGCGTGCGGGGTGCTACCCCGAGTGGTTTCAACTTTGTTTACTTCATCGCGTGTCAGATGGGCCTCTAGTTTACTTATTTTCACCCACTTCCACATGGGCCAGCACACGAAGATACATAACACGAGCTGACAAGGCATGTGGATTGGTTGATTGGTCAACTAAACAATATACGGAGATATACGCTGACACAGTGAGCGTACGTCAGTATAGAGAGTTCGAGTGAGAGGGGAGGCCCGTGAGAGATAGCAGAGAGAGAGAGAAAGAGCTACTCCCTCCATTCGATAATGTAGTTGCAACATTTTTTTTAAGTCAAACTTTTGAAACTTTGACCAAGTTTATAAAGAAATTACTTATATCTACAATACCAATGATAAATGATAGTATGAAGTAAGTACATGTTGTGATGAATCTAATGATCGCTCCAGATGTAAATGTTTTTCTCGACATATACCTGGTCAAACTTTTCTGAGGTTTGACTTTTCAAAACATCCATATGCTTATGGACGTGACAGAGTCCCTAACTAGAGAGAGAGAGAGTGAAAAAAGTGTGTGTGCGTGTGTGAAAGAGACATGGACAACACACGATAAAAGTAGAGAAAAAGCGTGCATGTCTTATGCAAACATATCACACATGCATCTTCGACAACGGAGGCAAGGTGAGGAGATAGTGTGTGGTTGTTTGGAACCGAGAGAGCAAGACCCCTAGCACGTGGCCAAGAGGGGTCTGAAAAACAAGGGAGAGAGGTCGAGAGAGACATACAGAGAAATTGCAGAGATGGGGAGGAGAGAGTGTATGTTTGTCATAGAGAGATCCCCTAGAGATCGTGATGGGACTACATGGGTGGGAGATCGAGTGACAAGGTGTGTGCGCGATAGAAGATGCCCCGAGAGATATCGAGATAGATGTATGGATGGAAGGAGACAATATGTGTGTTCCTGATGGCTAGTAAGAGATAATCATACTTAGGTGGGGGAGTGCTTGCGCATATGATGGAGTGAGGGATTATGGTACTTAGGGGGGGTGCGTGTCACATGGAGAGAGAACAAGGGCGGAGAGTGTTGGATGGGTCTATGTGTATAGCACGAGCGAGACATGTGTATGTGTGAACCAGGGAGATATAAGGCCAGTTTGGCTTGCGTCCTGAGCATCTTTTGCCTGGGCTGGGGTTGTGGCTGGATTTCATGCACACTTTTTTGGTTGCTACCCTGTGAAAAAGAAAGCCCGCCTGGCCTGGGTTCCCTTGCATTTTAATTAGCCTGGCTGAACTCCAGACACTGCAAGTAGCCTGGCCCAGGTGACCGATTTCGAACGCCTGGCCATGCCTGGTCGTGTGGCCACGAGGCTAACAGCAACGTGGATGGATATTAGCAGTAAATAATTGATGCATGGATTGATTGATGGGACGTTGATGCTTTGCCTGGCCCAGGCATGAACCAAATGCTTCAGCACCACACAAGCCTGGCCAGGCAGAAATATTTTACATCTCACGTCCACACCAGGTAGTACCGGCCATCAAGGCATGAGGGTCAGGTCACGAACCAAACTGACCAATAAAGTTTGAGAGAGATTGAGGAGCCCCGATAAGGCCGAGTGGTGCGTCAGATAGCTGAGAGGGGGAAAGAGATATTCCATCCGCTCGATAATGCAGTGCATGTAAATTTTTTAGAAGTCAAACTTTGGAAACTTTGATCAGGTTTACGCAAATGTTACTTATATCTACAATACCAAAGATACATCATACAAAACTACATCTCATGGTGAATGTAATGGTATACGTTTGCCGTACCCGATGTAATTCTTTTTCTCGACGTACATGGTCAAACTTTGTGATGTTTGACTTTTCAATAAATCTATATGCTATGGACCGAGGAGAGTGCCTCAGTCAAGACAGATCAAGTGCGTGTGAAGGAGAATGAGTAAGTGTGCAAAAAGAGTATGTGTGTGAAAGAGAAAGTGACAACAAACGATAAATTAGAGAGAGATTGTGTTTTTTCGTTTCTTATGCGAACATATCACGCATGCATCTCCGAGATGGAAAAGCGAGGCGAGGAGATACACAAAGATAGCTAGTGTGTGATTGTTTGCAATGGAGAGAGACACCCCTGTAGTACATGTCCAATAGAGGTCTGGCCAACAAGGAACAAAGGTCGAGAGGGACACATGGATGGCATGGACCCATGGGGAGGGAGAGAGGGTGTGTTTGTGATAGAGAGATCCCGTCGAGATCGTGAGGGGACTATATGGGTGGGAGATCGAGGGAGTGCATGCGCGATAGAAAGATGCCTCGAGAGAAATCGAGATAGACCATGCACATGTTTGTGATGGAGACTAAGATTAGCTAGTCATATACATATAGGGGGGACTGCGTGTGCCTACAATTGAGTGAGAGACTATCATACTTGGCTAGCTGGGCATGAGATTGTGTGTGTGCGCGTGTGAGATGGAGAGAGAAAGAGGGGGAGAGATAGAGTTTTAGATGGGCCTATCGAGTGCGAGTGAGATATGCATGTGTATGTGTGACCCAGGTGGATGGAGAGTTTGAGAGAGGGGGGAAGAGCTCCGAGATAACATAGCGGTGCGTGAGAGAGTTACGGGCAAAGAGCCAAGGAATTTGTGTGCGTACGATGAGTGCACCCAAGATATCTAGCTTCGACTAGCTAGAGTATCATACATAATGTGCGAGAGAGACCTATAGATGGTGTATATATGCATGCGAACTAGAAAGACCCCCCCCCACGCACACACAAAGTGAGTGAGAGAGAGAGAGAGAGATGGAGAGAAAGGGAGAGGGACCAACAAGGTTTTTGTGTCGGATGCATGTGACAGAATTGAAGATTGTCGGCGAGAGA